>NC_086451.1:409469542-409769542 GCF_028390025.1 Pseudophryne corroboree
GGTGTCTCCGTCGACAACGCCGACACCTGTTTGGATATGTGTAAGTGCTGAGGTAAAATTATTGCACAAAAGGTTAGGGAACAGAAAGGAAATCTACCCTGGTCTGTCCCTATGTCACAGAGTCCTTCAGAGTCTCTCTATGTTCACTATCCAAAATAACAAAGTATCGACACGGAGTTTAACTCCACTGTCGACTACGATAATGCAAAGTTACAGCCAAGAGGGCTAAAAGATATTCAATATATGATTATTGGAATAAAAGATGATTTGCATATCACTGATGACTCATCTGTCCCTGACACGAGAGTACACATGTTAAGGGGAAGAATGCTGAGGTAAATTTCCCTCCTCTCATGAGGAAAAAGAGCGGGAATCTCCAGACAAGAGACGGCAGCTTCCCACAAGAGAATTCTCAGGCTGTATCCTTTCCCAACTAGGGCCAGGATGTGTTGAGAATCTTCCCCTTGGGTGTCCTGTTTCCACTAGCTATTCTCAGGGATCCTGCAGATAGTGTGCACAGTCTAGTAAACTACCCAGACCGGCGATTGTGTCGGCATGGGTTTATAGCGCTGTGGCAGCGTGGACAGGTACCTTATCAGCAGAGATTGAGACCCTAGTATGCATATAAATATTTTAAGATGCTATCTTAAGTGATAGATATATAATTATAAAGCATGCCCAAAGGGACATGAGTATACTGGGTCCTAGAGACAAAAGCTATGTCGATTTCTGCTTGACGTGTCCTGTAGAATATACATTGGACAGATGATGCAGACTTAAGAGGCATATGGAAGGCTGAGGATTGTGTGGAGAAAGGTTCTCGGGCCTGGTCTCCACAGCTATAGCTGGTAATTCTAATATTTTGCCTTATATTCCTGCACAGCCTAGGAAAGCACGACATTATTAAATGCAGCTTTTCGAATAAAGAAACAAGAAAGTCTGAAGTGCGTCCTTTCTTGTCAGAGCCGGGGGCAGAGGAAAGAAGCTGTACAACACAGCTAGTCCCCAGGAACAGAAGTCCTCCCCGGCCTCTACAAAAATCCACCGCATGTCGCTGGAGCTCCACAGGCGGAGCTAGGCCCGGTGGGGACACGCCTTCGTAAGTTCAGCCACAAGTGGGTTGACTCCCTGTTAGATCCCTGGGCAATAGAAATTGTATCGCAGGGATACAGGCTGGACTGTGAGAAGATGCCCCCTCACCGAGGACCCGGCGGGCTTCCCCCCCAAGAGAGGGAGCCAGTGTTAACTGCAATTCGTAAATTGTATCTTCAACAGGTGGTGGTCAAGGGTCCCCTCCTTCAACAAGAGGGTGTTATTATTCGACCATGTTATAATCCCGAGACCAGACGGTTCGGTTAGACCCATATTGTATTAAAATCCCTGAACATATACCTGAAAAGGTTCAGGTTCAAGATGGAATCGCTAAGAGCGGTCATTGCGAGCCTGAAATGAATCGGGACATAAGGGATGCATACCTTCGTGTCCCCATTTATCCACCTCATCAGGCGTACCTCAGAATTGCGGTACGGGATTGTCATTACCAATTTCACCAAGGTAATGGCGGATATGATGGTGCTCCTGCGGAAGCAAGGTGTCACTATTATCACATACTTGGATGATCTCCTCATAAAAGCGAGATCAAGAGAGCAGTTGCTGGACAGCGTATCACCTTCTCTGGAAGTGAAACGACAACACGACTGGATTCTATATATTCCGAAGTCGCAGTTGGTTCCTACAGCTCATCTGCCTCGCCTAGGCATGATCCTAGACACAGACCAGAAGAGGGCTTATCTCCCGATAGAGAGAGCTCAGGAGCTCATGACACTGGTCAGGAATCCATTGAAAACCAAAACAGGTGTCAGTGCATCACTGCACTCGAGTCCTGGGAAGGATGATGGCATCATACGAGGCCATCCCCTTCGGCTGGTTCCATGCAAGGACAATGGAACTTACTGGACAAGTGGTCCGGATCACATCTTCAGATGCATCGGTTAATCACCCTATCCCCCAGGGCCAGGGTGTCTCTCCTGTGGTGGCTGCGGAGTGCTCACCTTCTCGAGGGCCGCAGATTCGGCATTCAGGACTGGGTCCTGGTGACCACGGATGCAAGCCTCCGAGGGTGGGGGGCAGTTACACAGGGAAGAAAATTCCAAGGTTTGTGGACAAGCCAACAGACTTGCCTTCACATCAATATCCTGGAACTAAGGGCCATATACAACGCCCTAAGTCAAGCGGAGTTCCTGCTTCGCGACCAACCGGTTCTGATCCAGTCAGACCGCCGGGGCTCATGTAAACCGCCAGGGCGGCACAAGGAGCAGGGTGGCGAGGGTAGAAGCCACCAGAATTCTTCGCTGGGCGGAGAATCAAGTAAGCGCACTGTCAGCAGTGTTCATTCCGGGAGTGGACACGACCTCTACCCGGGAAAGTGGTGACTTCATCAGGAAGTCTTCACGCAGTTTTGCAAATTGATGGAAACTGCCTCAGGTGGACTACATGGCATCCCACCTCAATAAAAAGATAAAAAAGGTTTTACGCTGTGTCAAGGGACTCTCAGGCGATAGCTGTGGTCGCACTAGCAACACCGTGGGTGTTCCAGTCGGTCTATATATTCCCTCCTCTTCCTCTCAGACCCAAGTGCTGAGAATTGTAATAAACGGAGGAGTGTGAACAATATTCCTTGCTCCGGATTGGCCAAGAAGGACTCTGTACCCGGAACTGCAAGAAATGCTCTCAGAGGACCCATGGCCTCTGCCTCTCAGTCAGGACATGTTGCAACAGGGACCCTGTCTGATCCAAGACTTACCGCGGCTGCGTTGGACGGCATGGCGGTTGAACGCCGGATCCTAGCGGATAAGGGCATTCCGGATGCAGTTATTCCTATGCTGATAAAGGCTAGGAAAGACGTGACAGCAAGACTTTTTCACTGTATATGGCGAAAATAGGTTGCTTGGTGTGTGGCCGGGAAGGCCCTACAGAGGAATTCCAGGGGGGTCGATTCCTGCACTTCCTACAGTCAGGAGTGACTATGGGCCTAAAATTAGGATCCATAAAGGCCAAGATTTCGTCCCTATCCCTTTTTCTCTCAAAAAGAACTGGCTTCACTGCCTGAAGTTCGGACGTTGTTACAGGGGTGCTGCATATTCAGCCCTTTTGTGCCTTCAGTGGCACCTTGGGATGTTAACGTGTGTTGGATTCCTAAAATCCCACTGGTTTGAACCACTTAAGACCGTGGAGCTAAAATATCTCACGTGGAAAGTGGTCATGCTTTTGGCCTTCGCTTGTACTAGGCGTGTGTCAGAATTGGCGGCTTTGTCATGTAAAAGCCCATATCTGATCTTCCATATGGAAAGGGCAGAATGGAGGACTCGTCCCCAATTTCTCCCTAAGGTGGTATCATCGTTTCATTTGAACCAACCTATTGTGGTGTCTGCGGCTACTAGGGACTTGGAGGATTCCAAGTTGCTGGACGTAGTCCGGGCCCTGAAACTTTATGTTTCCAGGACGGCTAGAGTCAGAAAAACTGACTCGCTATTTATCCTGCATGCACCCAACAAGCTGGGTGCTCCTGCTTCAAAGCAGACTATTGCTCGCTGGATCTGTAGCACGATTCAGCTTGCACATTCTGTGGCTGGACTGCCGCATCCTAAATTAGTAAAAGCCCATTCCACGAGGAAGGTGGGCTCTTCTTGGGCGGCTGCCCGAGGGGTCTCGGCTTTACAACTTTGCCGAGCTGCTACTTGGTCGGGTTCAAACACTTTTGCAAAATTCTACAAGTTTGATACCCTGGCTGAGGAGGACCTTGAGTTTGCTCATTCGGTGCTGCAGAGTCATCCGCACTCTCCCGCCCGTTTGGGAGCTTTGGTATAATCCCCATGGTCCTTACGGAGTACCCAGCATCCACTAGGGCGTCAGAGAAAATAAGAATTTACTCACCGGTAATTCTATTTCTCGTAGTCCGTAGTGGATGCTGGGAGCCCTTCCCAAGTGCGGACTCTCTGCAATACATGTATATAGTTATTGCTTAACTAAAGGGTTATTGTATGAGCCATCTGTTGAGAGAGGCTCAGTTATTGTTCATACTGTTAACTGGGTATAGTTATCACGAGTTGTACGGTGTGATTGGTGTGGCTGGTATGAGTCTTACCCTGGATTCCAAATCCTTTCCTAGTAATGTCAGCTCTTCCGGGCACAGTTTCCCTAACTGAGGTCTGGAGGAGGGGCATAGAGGGAGGAGCCAGTGCACACCAGATATAGTACCTAATCTTTCTTTTAAGAGTGCCCAGTCTCCTGTGGAGCCCGTCTATACCCCATGGTCCTTACGGAGTACCCAGCATCCACTACGGACTACGAGAAATAGAATTACCGGTGAGTAAATTCTTATTTTCTGGGTGTGAAGATCCGAATGTAGGCGTGTCGAGGCGTTTGGAGGGCGGATGTCTGACGTCAATTCCGGGACCTGCAACGCTGGATTCATCGCACAGGGTAAGTAACTCTTACCCTGGTCTTGTTTTACACAAAACATTTTTTGCATAGCAGGGCTGCACAAGCGTTCGCAGCCCTGCTATGCAGAAATACACTCCCCCATAGGCGGCATCCAGTAGATCGCACGGGGAGCAAAAAGTTGCTACATGCGATCAACTCGGAATGATCTCCTTATTTGTGAAGCATTTTTTCATAAAATTATGCAAAATCTGCAGCTTCTGCATAATTTTATGAAACAATTTGCAGATTTCACAAAACCCTCATGCAGAAGAGTAACTAGCACTACAGATCACAGCCACTATGATCTGGACCTATGTACCAAACCCAGAAAAGCAAAGTTTGGCCCCGTTAGTTTACACCCTCTCCTGCAGCCTCCGTCTGGCTCCGGTAGCTGACACTGTGCACATCCCCTAAATGAGTCTTTCACAGACTCCTCCAAAACGCTGGATAAGTAACTTGCAGGAACAGCAGATATCACTACCACTCTCCCTACAGGTTACGTTTAGTACACAGCAAGGATATTTTCATTCCACATTAAAATACCTGTGGCGATATAGTGTTAATAACTGCGGCACATCCACTTAGTGTGGTACAGAAGACAAAAATAGACCAGTCCCATCGCAACATTTAGTACAGATAATACAACTACAGAGACCGGTGAGGGGCGGCAGACAGGAGGAGAACCAATGGTCAAGGCAGGAGATAACGAGAGAATAGACAAGTCCAGAGCGAGAAAGAGGCATATTCTGCCAATGCGCTGAAAAGGTGATGACAGCAGGAGGGGCTGGAAGTGTGGACGACAGGTGAGGTGGGAGTTAAGGCTATAACTCTTTAGAGATGGTTATGAAACCTTTTCCAGCCTGATGAGCATCAGCAACTCTTCTTCTGAGGTCCTCAGAAATCTCCTTTGTCCAAACCATGATACACTTCCCCAAACGTGCTGTGAACATCAGGCTTTGATAGGTCCCTGTTCTTACAAAAAGACAGGTTGTCCGCTCACACTTCATTGTCATCCAACAGATTGAAAATACCCAACTCTAATTTCACCTTCATAATAACTGCTAAGCCTAAAGGTTCACATACTTTTGCCACGCACAGATGTGATATTGGATCATTTTCCTCAATAAAGAAATGAGCACGTCTAATTTTTTTTTGTCTCATTTGTTTGATTTGGTTCTCTTCGTCTACTTTTAAGAATTGTGTGAAAATCTGAGGTCGTTTTTGGCCAAATTTCAGCAGAAATATAGAAAATTCTGGGTGCAATGCCAGCCGCGATAGAGACCAGAAGGAGTTAGTTACACTAGAAGGGTGGAAGAGCTCAGAAATGAGCTTTGGGCAACACTGGGACACAGGGTCGGACTGGCCCACAGGGTTACCAGGGAAACCATCGGTAGGCCCCACTGCCTGAGAGCCCACTCCTTCCTCTAGGTAACAGGTTCCAGACTGTGCACTTGTATTATACATGGTACATATGTTGCATTACACTGCACTAGACTATTGTGTATTTCAAGCCTCTGTAGAGGCTGGCCACACTCCCTTTGTAGGCTGGCCACACCCCTAAGTATGGGCCCCTATAACGGCATTCCCCCGGTGGGCCCTTCATGCCCCAGTCCGACACTGCTGGGACATTCAAGTGTAGGTGGTAGAAAGCCGGTTGGATAGTGGATAAAAGAGAAAGAAATTGGATCAGGTGATGCAACTAATACTGAATAAAAACCAGTCTCCATAAAGTCAGTGCATACAGCATTAATATATTCAGATCATATAACAAGAAAAGTAATTGAAGCATTTACATACCATCACTGAATGCACCGGCCATATCAAATTACCAATCCTGTCTCTGCAATATGGTGGGTGAGCACTGAGAGGCAACCAGCATACAAAGTGTTGTGCGGATAATGAGAAGACAACAAACAAAACTGGAAACACATCGTGCGTGTGACTATTTGGGGGCAGATACACCGCAATATGTATCCGACTACAGCAGGATATTTAACCCTGAACTATTATACCCCACTTTGGAAAACATGTGAGCAGTAACTGATCGCATGTATATATGTCAGCATAAACCATCACACAGAAACATGACATCTGGGACATATAATGGAATGCAGTCACCATGCCCACAGACAAAATGTCAACAGTTATGTCAACAGTGTCAAAATGTCTACTTCTGAAATGCCAACCAACCCTCTGCAGGATGCCGACATTAGGGTTACGCTGCGGGGTTAGACTATAAATATGAGCTACTCAGTCCTAAATAGGGGTGGTCTTCAGGTTGCCGACTGTCGGGATCCCGGCACACAGTATGCCGGCATACCGACAGATATTCTCCCTCGTGGGGGTCCACGCGTGCTACCGTGCCGGCAGCGAGCCCGCAAGGGTCTCATTTGCACTCGCCTCACTGTCGGTATGCCGGCGGTCGGGCTCCCGGCGACGGTATGCTGGTCGCCGGCATACCATACTACACCCCTAAATAGCAGTGGCAGGATTCTAGAACGATATGTAGAACAATATATAAAATCAGTGGTAGTGGCATTATTTGCTCATAGGCAAACGTAGGGGGAGTTTCCAGTTGCCCCGAAACCCGCCTCCTCTTGGCAAGTGGCTTAAATTATGACAACAATAGCAATGGTATATAATACAATTACTAGAGCTGCTGCCGCATCATGAAGTTTAAGGGACAGAGCAGAGCTACAGCACATGTCCAGTGGTAGCAGCTTCTTCTACCAGGTTTGCGTTGTGTGTTTCTGAGTCCTCAATCAGCGAACTGGACCAAAGAGTAGCTACCAGGAAGAAGAGACAGGAGCCTTAACATGAGGTGGGAGAATGTGTGATTACAATGTGCAGTACTGGTTCTATTATGTTTGTGTATTTATTTATTATTGTATGTTTAACCTTTTCCTGACCACTTATCGTATTTGTATTGTTTAAATATGTTTGATACAGCCTATATTATAGATCATATATAGTGTTAAACCTTGATACTGTATTCCATGTTCCGCAGAGTGGGAGACAGTGGATTGCATTTGGAAACCCCCCTCTACAATTCCTGCATTTGCCACTGTTGCTGTTTGTACACTCTCTAAAGTGTTTTACATTTTAAGTCCAGCTATTCTAGGAGGGTTATAACTGTACTAATACAGAGTTAAAAATATATATAGTCAAAGATAAAGTGGGAGATTTCCCAAATCTTGGAGAGATAAATTGGAAAAAGATTATGTACCAACCAACCAGCTCCTGACTTTTAACAGGCTGGGCTAGAAAAATAGCGGGTGTAGATCATTCGGTTGACCCTGTCTAGGGTCGACATGCACTAGGTCAACACAAGAAAAAGGTCAACATAGACTGAATGTCAACACAGAATAAAGGTCGGCATAAGGTTTTTTTTTTTTTAACTGTTTTTGCGCTGTTTACTCCGTAAAATAAGCTGGAACCCCAATTAGTGCACTGCTTCGCTCGTCATGCTTCGGGCAACCGTTACTGCGGCGCTCAGCACAATCGCAGTCCACATAGATCGTAAAGTATGAAAGAGTTAAAAAACAAAACAAAAACAAAAAAACATTTTTTGGAAAAACTCATGTCATCCTTTTCCTATGTTGACCTTTGTCATGTCAACCTTTTGTCAATGTCTACCTTTGAACCATGTTGATCAAAAGTGCGCAACCTAACAACCGCATACCAAAAATGACAGAAGTGGTTTTGTTGCTATGAGCAACTTCACGGTGTCCCCCTCCAAAATTTGATACGTTTCCTCCAAAATTTACAGACTGATTTAGTGTTCCCTGGCGCACAAGCAGTGAAGAATGGGCTGCTTTCTCCAATATGATATATGAATTTGTAGGAGTTTGGCGGCGGCACCCCTACACGTGATTGCAGAGCTGAAATATTTTAAACTATTTTTACATATATGGTGGTCAGGGGAGGGACTCTTAGGTAAACATTATAAATAAAATAGTGTATGATATAGCAGCTGCGGGAGCAGAACCGGTCCTGCGTCATCACACGTTTGGGCAGCGGTCCTGAAAACGTAATCTGAGGGTTACTCAGAGGGACGGTGTTTTTTGCGGGGTGATGCGATGCACGCAGCAGCCAATCACAGTAGCCGACAGGCGGAGTCTAACACAAGACGTCTCCTGCGGCACTAGCAAATTTACACAACAGCAGCTGCGTCCAAAGACATCCAGCTCTGGATTAGGTTAATTATACAAGAAGAGAGAGAGTATTAGCAGGGATGGGCAAACCTATGGCGATTCCTGAGCTTGTGGAACTACAAGTCCATGCATGGGCTAGCTCTCAAACATGGATAGGCATGGGCCTGCCTCTGAGTTAGTAGGAAAGTCAGTAATGGGTTTGCACCTTTGGCCGCCGGTAATACAGTGAATGACTATGACTCAGCTCCAGTAATGAAATGTGTTTGCCTCCTGTCTATACATGAAAGCATCTGTTAGGAGCTATGATATGTAATAAACAATTCCCGATTAGCATTTTATTAACTTCAGCGCAGAGGATTTCTTCTTCGTCAGACTGACAGTGATCCCTGGCAGCTCAGCACTAACACACAGGGATATCAGAGATGACATCACAAACAGCCCAGGAACGGCAGAGGCGCCGTGTTATTGCCCAGCCAGATAACACACAGCCCATTATCTGCCCAAAAGGATGCACACAATTTACAGCAGGTTATTGGGTGTTTGACAGAGGAAGCGCAGTGATTTAGAGAGTGGTGAAGGAGACGCTTTGTGTGTACACAATCAGCAGACTGGCCGCACAATAGCATAGTGACAGCACATTAATGGAGGAGAGAAGATGATTAAATCAGATTAACCAAATCAACCTGTCTATACTGCTCCCTGGAGGGTTTTCTGCATAAATATTTCTATCGCCGCTTCCACAGATTGATAAGATCTGCCTGTAATGTTCTCAGCCCTTTATAGAAGCTCTTTCATGTTTCAGAGCAGTTTCATCCTTTTATCATCTATAGATGGAGAGTTTTACCCGATGGTTCTAAGTGATGCAAACATGCTTCTGTAGAATGGGTACTCCATGTTCCCAATGCTCTATGCAGGTAAAAATAACCACACAAGCACCATTTCCCACCACACTGACCACTGTGCTGCTCGTTTCCCAGTCTTAACAGTTTAAAATCCAAATCGGTTAGAATGAAATTGTTTTGAAAGGGTGTAGGATCCTGCCACAACTGGTGACCTCTGTAGGATTGTGAGGGGAAGATTTACTGTATGTGGAGATATTACCCATAGCAACCAATCAGATGCTACATATCATTTATCTATGTTCCAAAGAATTATAGCTAGCATTTAATTGGTCACTATGGCCAAATCTTCACTTCTCCTTTTGGAAGGTTTGATAACTACCCCCCTAAATCACTGACCTGGATATGGAAGGGTGTGCAGAGCAACCACATTCACACTCCAGCCAGCTGCTCAGTGTAGCTTCCGTAAGACCAGGGACATATTTATAAACATAGAATTTGGCAGCAGATGAGAACCACTTGGCCCATCTTTTCTGTCCATGTACACACACAGTATATTTTTGGATTGTGGGAGGAAACTGGAGTACCCGGAGAAAACACATGCAAGCATTGGGAGAATATACAAACGCCACACAGACCCATGATCTCAGTGCTATGAGTCAGTAATTTACTAAGCAGCGCTTTACACCCGCCACGTGCTTTGTATTTACTAATTGTGTCCATTTAATTCTAGCAGCTGAACAGACGCAGCAGTTTTGAAAAATGGTGTGTAGTAAATTAAGGGCGGAATTCAATTAGCTGTGATAACCAGTATTGGCAGTGAAACTGGGTTTTTATAGCAACCTGCAATAGGCCGCTATTCAATTGTCTGCGATAAATTACTGGCGATAATTTTCCATAGGTTTACCTTGAATTTCACTTCACCACCTCTGAGCAGACGATAAATTGGAGAAAGTCCCTATTTTAAGGTAAAAATGTCGGAATTTGGTTCAGAACCCACAAGACACCCCCTGAAAGACCAATCAGGCACTTCGTTTTTATTATTTTTAATTAGCCAATAGTGACACGTCATTTTTGGGTTAAAAAAAGCAAAATTATAGAAACTGGGGTACAAGGTATGGGACAGGCATATTGGGGAGCTCTATGAGAGGGACAAGTGTTTTTAGGCTTGTGGGTGGGAGTAAACTTGTTTTTGGAAGTTTTTTGAACGTGTCTTAAAATGACCCAAATATATACTTATGCCCAATTTATGTACCCCCAATTTAATTTGAACACTTATTTTGCTGAAAAACGGTGTATAATTTTTTTCCTTTAAAGAAAAATGCATATAAAGCCATCTGACACAATTTAAGTACCCCAAATCTTTTTATTATGACCACTAATAGACTTCTACAGTGTTTTCCTATATTAGTTTGGATTTTTTTGGGGGCAGAGCTATTTTCTCTTACAGTCTTCTTTGTTTTTTACTGTAAAATATATTCAAGAATCCTGTTTCCACGAATTTGCAATTGAATCGGGCGAATTGCGGGAGCGATAAGCCACTTTTCACGATAGTTTTAAATTACAGCTTTATCGCGGCTAACTGAATTCCCCCCTAAACCTCAGATCAGAGCAACCTGAACTCTGCATATGTGGCCAACTTGTTGACATATCCGACTATACTCCAGTCGGCCTAATTGCACAGTGTGTACCAAACGTAACAATTGAAAATGAAGTCACTACAGACATTACTCATACAATAAAAAAAATCACTACCAAAGTAACACATAAGTTAAATACACATACGACTGGTTTTAAATTTACTGTTCTGAATAACGCAATATCTACTGTATCTTAGCGACATTACGTTTAAATATAACTACATGACAAACATTATGTCTCACCTTCTATCGATCGCAGCCTGGCTAGACTGTTTCTCTGAAGCCTACGACTGCTTAGTTGAGATAAAGTGAATCTCAAACAGAATTGGAAATCCCATTTATGCCAATAGATACAAATTTGCAGAACGACTGAACCTGAACGTCTTTAGAGAAATATATCAAGCATATACTGTACTTTTGTATTAAATCACAGACACGGGTTTATTAAAACAATTTATTTAGTGCACAAACTACAAAATAAAGGAAAATGGTCATATGGATTAATACATGCTAGTTTACAAAATTATTATTTACAGTCCATTATTATTGCATGGACTGTAGATTTTGTTTGAACCTTTCAGGCTGCATATTACGCTATAGTCTTATTCCTCTGTGAGCGTAAATAAGGGGACTCAGTATGATATGCTGGCTGTCGAGGTCCCGGCAGTCAGCAGACCGACGCCTGAATTTCCGACAGCTGGATTACCGGTGGCGAGTGCAGCAGGTCCCGCCACGGTCTCGCTGCAGAACTTTGGTCGCCACACTAATCTATTCTCCCACGGGTGGTGGCAGTCGGGACTCTGACCACTGGCAATCCACCGGGAGTTGGGATTCCGGCGTCGGCATCCTGACCGCCGGGATCCCGACAGCCGGCAAATTGAATGCCTCCCAACTAAGGCTACTGGGAAGATAAGGATCTATAGAAAGGCCCATTGACAGGGTTAAAGTACACTCGTCACCAAAGCACTCTGGGGCAGATGTATTAACCTGGAGAAGGCATAAGGAAGTGATAAACCAGTGGTAAAGCAGTGTTAAGTGCAAGGTGATAGTGCACCAGCCAATCAGTTCCTAACTGTTAATTTACATATGGGAGCTGATTGGCTGGTGCGTTTATCACCTTGCATTTATCACTGGTTTATCCCTTCCTTATGCCTTCTCCAGGTTAATACATCTGCCCCAATGTAGGCAGTAATTTTGCAGGCTGACCAAACATTCACAAGAATGCTGACCACCAATATACCAAGAACCAGTGACCTCAAAGAGGCAAGCTGAGCCTCATGCCTCTGAGATGTCACTCGTTCCTAGCTAATTGAAAGCCTGCATACTGAATGGCTGCTCTGTTTTTAGGCAATATGTACATTTTCGTTATCGTAGCAAGAGACAGGAATTGGATAGGTACAAAGAATCAAGAATGAACAAAGAGAGGAAAAAATAATATGTAGACAGTAAAGACACAATATTCAAATAGTCGGAAAAGTAGTTCGAGGAGACGTCTCAGGTACATCAAACCTTAAGTATTCCCCCTCCCCATTCTCTGTGCACAACGTTGCCTTCAGGAGAGAACAAAGGCGGAGGTGCGGCTCCTTGTCATGATTTGGAATATCGCCTCTTGGCAGAGTCTCTGTAGAAGTGGAAGATTTTTTGGGCTGAGAGTTGGGCGGCTGCAATACACTGCTGGAGCTGCGGAGAGAGGAGAAAGCAGTGAGGGGGAGAGCGCCAGCTATCTGCAATACACACGGAGAAGCCTCTTTATTAAACCCCCAGGCTCCCAACACCCACCACCTCCCCCCTCCCCTATCTACCCGCTCCTTTTATGAACTGCCAGAGGGAACTGCAGCTATTTGTTCAATTTTAATGATTCTCTTAACATCATTTTATTAAATTGTCTCTCACTCACACTGCCTGGGGGGCGATTGGCGCTAACAGAGAACAGACAGGGAATCTCTATACAGAAGTAGTAGCAGCATAGAGGACAATGGGATAGAGGAAAGGTGGAGGCCCCTCCCACTGCAGGGCAACACAGAGCGTAATGCCATTCCTATATGATCAGTATTCACCAGAGAAACACTATAAGTAATCAGGGAAAATGGGAGACACAATCCAGCTGGAAGAGGAAGGGGCTACAGTCATACTCCTATCCTCTGTATGGCAGACCCCCCGGACCCCAATACAGCAAAGACAACTAGGGTATAATCTCCCCGATTTGTAGCACAGCTGAAGCTCAAATTGGAAAATAGGATGGTGGTGTAGTGAGAAGGATGGAGATGTGAGGGGACAGTACAGGAACAGCAGGGAGGTAAGATGGAGGTGTAGTGGCAGGTGATAAGGATGGAGATGTGAGGGGATAGTACCAGCACAGCAGAGAGATTAGACTGGATGGATGTGCAGTCAGTGCAGGAATAGTAGAGAAGAGCAAATAGGATGGTGGTGTAGGGACAGTATTTGTGCAGTCAGTACAGGAATAGTAGAGAGAAGCACAGACAGGATGGAGGTGCAGTGACAGTATTTGTGCAGTCAGTACAGGAATAGTAGAGAGAAGCACAGACAGGATGGAGGTGCAGTCAGTACAGGAATAGTAGAGAGAAGCACAGACAGGATGGAGGTGCAGTGACAGTATTTGTGCAGTCAGTACAGGAATAGTAGAGAGAAGCACAGACAGGATGGAGGTGCAGTCAGTACAGGAATAGTAGAGAGAAGCACAGACAGGATGGAGGTGCAGTGACAGTATTTGTGCAGTCAGTACAGGAATAGCAGAAAGAAGAGCAGACAGGATGGAGGTGCAGTCAGTACAGGAATAGTAGAGAGAAGCACAGACAGGATGGGGGTGCAGTGACAGTATTTGTGCAGTCAGTACAGGAATAGTAGAGAGAAGCACAGACAGTATTTGTGCAGTCAGTACAGGAATAGTAGAGAGAAGCACAGACAGTATTTGTGCAGTCAGTACAGGAATAGTAGAGAGAAGCACAGACAGGATTGAGATGCAGTGACAGTATTTGTGCAGTCAGTACAGGAATAGTAGAGAGAAGAGCAGACAGGATGGAGGTGCAGTGACAGTATTTGTGCAGTCAGTACAGGAATAGCAGAGAGAAGAGCAGACAGGATGGAGGTGCAGTCAGCACAGGAATAGTAGAGAGAAGCACAGACAGGATGGGGGTGCGGTGACAGTATTTGTGCAGTCAGTACAGGAACAGTAGAGAGAAGAGCTGACAGGACGGAGGTGCAGTGACAGTATTTGTGCAGTCAGTAAAGTAATAGAAGAGAGAAGAGCAGATAGGATGGTGGGTGCAGTCAGTACAGAAATAGCAGAGAGAAGCACAGACAGGATGGAAGTGTGGGGATTGATCTTTATATGGTGAATACAGGTATAAGTAGAGATATTTGCAGGATAGGATGGCACAATGGACAGCAGTACACAGGCAGATCTGTGCGGTGGCGGGAATAGTGGTGTGGCGTGTATACACTACTTATTAGAAATGTGAGCAAGTATAACCAATAGGTGATCTATCCCTGTGCCCATGTTGCAGGAACGAGAAGAGAACACAACTTAATTGTACCTTAAACCTCCGCTGAACACTTTATTTAAACACTTTAGTTGCCTGGCGACAACAGCTCCCAGCAGCCTCTACAAACAGTTAACCAGCTGGGGGCAAGCTCACTGTTCAGACACCTGGCCACGAGCACACATCAGTGCCAATGATGCAGATGTATAGAAGGGTTGGCATGCCAGGTTGGTGAACTCTAGAATGCAATATCTGTTTGCAGCCTGGAAATTACACGTGGACGGAGATGGTCCATCAATTACCCAGAGATGATTCTCATCGTCTGGCCACCTGGAGGTACTTTTTGCCTGGCAGGCACGGGCCATTATTTGTAATTAGCTTAGTGCAGAGGCTGCCATCCTTCCTAAAAGAAAATACCAGCATAATGGCACATGTGGGGTTACAAATGTACTCTGCTCCAATTCATTATTCATGTGGTTATGTTCACAGAAATCAACTTTTTTTAAATAAAACAATACAGTACACTGCACAAAAGTACATTTATCCTACATTCCAGAGCGCCATATCTACAGGTCCATACTCATTAGACGATGTCCCTCTGTGAGCGTCGTCGTCTAATCTTTCCCCCTCCCGGGCCGGCCGATCGGCGGCCGACTGTACACACTGAGCGATATGACCGCTCATATCGCTCAGTGACGTCACGCCTTTGCCAGCCCTGCATGCAGGTCGTGGACGACAGTCCAGATCCTGCATGCATGCACTGGTGACAGCAACGTTCGTTGGCGACCCGCGGGGCCTTGCATCGGTCGTCGCTGGCGGCATACACACTTGGCAATAAAATGAGCGACTTCGCTCAGGAAGGGGGAAAATGAGCGACGTCGCTCATTTTAATCGGCAAGTGTGTATCGGCCTTATGTCTGCAACCCTGCCCCTACACCCGAGGTCAGGACGGGTCTACACCCACACCCAAGCCCTGTTTCACACAATACACACATTAGTCAGAAATAGTAATCCACTGCGGTTCAATTTCACCAACAGTGTCCCACAATACATGTATGAGATTATACACAGAAAAATTATACTAAAGTACACTGGGGATTAGCACCAAATAAATAATTATTTAGCAGAGCACCCCTAGATTGGCCGAGGACCCCTTTATGTACAACAAAGCAGAAACCACCTACAGCGTCACTCACAATACATTTATTATAGTACACTGTCTGTCTGTACACTGATACAGCAGCCCCTTGATGGAACACAGCACCCCTGGAATACATGGGCACCCCTTTAGCAGCCCCAGCCCAAACAGAGCACCCTTGGACGGACACCGCAGTGACATGTACGTTTACTACAACCTCCACGGCCGGAGTGAAATGGCGCCGATCATCGAGGACCTTTATAGAATCCAAAACCCGCAAGAATTCAACAGTGAGAGGATTGCGTTTTATCTCATTTTGGGTTTCAAGTCAGGTAGGAAAACCCAAGCTGGACTCGGATCCCGGACCGGATCGCTAAATTCAGGTGGGTTCGGTTCTCGGAGAACCGGACCCAGTCAGCACTGCTTATAACCAGTGCAGGCAAATGGCACTGATGATCCCATTTGAATGTATGTATCTCTGATTTCTTTCAGATGTAACATGTGCATACAGTGTTAGATTTGGGTGGGGTGTGTTCAAACGGAATTCTAAATTGCAGTGTAGACATGAAGCCGCCAGTATTTACCATGCACAGAAACAATGTAACCCACCCAAATCTAACTCTCTCTGCACAGGTTACATATGCGCCAGCAGAAAAAATAAGAATTTACTTACCGATAATTCTATTTCTCGTAGTCCGTAGTGGATGCTGGGAACTCCGTAAGGACCATGGGGAATAGCGGCTCCGCAGGAGACTGGGCACAAAAGTAAAGCTTTAGGACTACCTGGTGTGCACTGGCTCCTCCCCCTATGACCCTCCTCCAAGCCTCAGTTAGGATACTGTGCCCGGACGAGCGTACACAATAAGGAAGGATTTTGAATCCCGGGTAAGACTCATACCAGCCACACCAATCACACCGTACAACCTGTGATCTGAACCCAGTTAACAGCATGATAACAGAGGAGCCTCTGAAAAGATGGCTCACAACAATAATAACCCGATTTTTGTAACAATAACTATGTACAAGTATTGCAGACAATCCGCACTTGGGATGGGCGCCCAGCATCCACTACGGACTACGAGAAATAGAATTATCGGTAAGTAAATTCTTATTTTCTCTGACGTCCTAGTGGATGCTGGGAACTCCGTAAGGACCATGGGGATTATACCAAAGCTCCCAAACGGGCGGGAGAGTGCGGATGACTCTGCAGCACCGAATGAGAGAACTCCAGGTCCTCCTCAGCCAGGGTATCAAATTTGTAGAATTTAGCAAACGTGTTTGCCCCTGACCAAGTAGCTGCTCGGCAAAGTTGTAAAGCCGAGACCCCTCGGGCAGCCGCCCAAGATGAGCCCACCTTCCTTGTGGAATGGGCTTTTACAGATTTTGGCTGTGGTAGGCCTGCCACAGAATGTGCAAGCTGAATTGTACTACAAATCCAACGAGCAATAGTCTGCTTAGAAGCAGGAGCACCCAGCTTGTTGGGTGCATACAGGATAAACAGCGAGTCAGATTTTCTGACTCCAGCCGTCCTGGAAACATATATTTTCAGGGCCCTGACTACGTCCAGCAACTTGGAGTCCTCCAAGTCCCTAGTAGCCGCAGGTACCACAATAGGCTGGTTCAAGTGAAACGCTGAAACCACCTTAGGGAGAAATTGAGGACGAGTCCTCAATTCTGCCCTGTCCGTATGAAAAATTAGGTAAGGGCTTTTATAGGATAAAGCCGCCAATTCTGAGACACGCCTGGCTGAAGCCAGGGCCAACAGCATTACCACTTTCCATGTGAGATATTTTAAGTCCACAGTGGTGAGTGGTTCAAACCAATGTGATTTTAGGAACCCCAAAACTACATTGAGATCCCAAGGTGCCACTGGAGGCACAAAAGGAGGCTGTATATGCAGTACCCCCTTGACAAACGTCTGAACTTCAGGAACTGAAGCCAGTTCTTTCTGGAAGAAAATCGACAGGGCCGAAATTTGAACCTTAATGGACCCTAATTTTAGGCCCATAGACAGTCCTGTTTGCAGGAAATGCAGGAAACGACCCAGTTGAAATTCCTCTGTAGGGGCCTTCCTGGCCTCGCACCACGCAACATATTTACGCCAAATACGGTGATAATGCTGTACGGTTACATCCTTCCTGGCTTTGATCAGGGTAGGGATGACTTCATCCGGAATGCCTTTTTCCTTCAGGATCCGGCGTTCAACCGCCATGCCGTCAAACGCAGCCGCGGTAAGTCTTGGAACAGACAGGGTCCCTGCTGGAGCAGGTCCTTTCTTAGAGGTAGAGGCCACGGGTCCTCTGTGAGCATCTCTTGAAGTTCCGGGTACCAAGTCCTTCTTGGCCAATCCGGAGCCACGAGTATAGTCCTTACTCCTCTCCTTCTTATGATTCTCAGTACCTTGGGTATGAGAGGCAGAGGAGGGAACACATACACTGACTGGTACACCCACGGTGTTACCAGAGCGTCCACAGCTATTGCCTGAGGGTCCCTTGACCTGGCGCAATACCTGTCTAGTTTTTTGTTGAGGCGGGACGCCATCATGTCCACCTTTGGTTTTTCCCAACGGTTCACAATCATGTGGAAGACTTCTGGGTGAAGTCCCCACTCTCCCGGGTGGAGGCCGTGTCTGCTGAGGAAGTCTGCTTCCCAGTTGTCCACTCCCGGAATGAACACTGCTGACAGTGCTATCACATGATTTTCCGCCCAGACGAAGAATCCTTGCAACTTCTGTCATTGCCCTCCTGCTTCTTGTGCCGCCCTGTCTGTTTACGTGGGCGACTGTCGTGATGTTGTCTGACTGGATCAGCACCGGCTGACCTTGAAGCAGAGGTCTTGCTAGGCTTAGAGCATTGTAGATGGCCCTTAGCTCCAGGATATTTATGTGAAGTGATGTCTCCAGGCTTGACCACAAGCCCTGGAAATTCCTTCCCTGTGTGACTGCTCCCCAGCCTCTCAGGCTGGCATCCGTGGTCACCAGGACCCAGTCCTGAATGCCGAATCTGCGGCCCTCTAGAAGATGAGCACTCTGCAACCACCACAGGAGAGACACCCTTGTCCTTGGTGACAAGATTATCCGCTGATGCATCTGAAGATGCGACCCGGACCATTTGTCTAGCAGATCCCACTGGAAGGTTCTTGCGTGGAATCTGCCGAATGGGATTGCTTCATAAGAAGCCACCATCTTTCCCAGGACCCTTGTGCATTGATGCACTGAGACTTGGCCTGGTTTTAGGAAATTTCTGACTAGTTCGGATAACTCCCTGGCTTTCTCCTCCGGGAGAAACACCTTTTTCTGGACTGTGTCCAGGATCATCCCTAGGAATAGAAGTCGTGTCGTCGGGATCAGCTGCGATTTTGGAATATTGAGAATCCAACCGTGCTGGCGCAGCACTATCTGAGATAGTGCTACTCCGACTTCCAACTGTTCCCTGGATCTTGCCCTTATCAGGAGATCGTCCAAGTAAGGGATAACTAAAACTCCCTTCCTTCGAAGGAGTATCATCATTTCGGCCATAACCTTGGTAAAGACCCAGGGTGCCGTGGACAATCCAAACGGCAGCGTCTGAAACTGATAGTGACAGTTCTGTACCACAAACCTGAGGTACCCTTGGTGAGAAGGGTAAATTGGGACATGTAGGTAAGCATCTTTGATGTCCAGAGACACCATATAGTCCCCTTCTTCCAGGTTTGCAATCACTGCTCTGAGTGACTCCATCTTGAATTTGAACCTTTGTATGTAAGTGTTCAAGGATTTTAGGTTTAAAATTGGTCTCACCGAGCCGTCCGGCTTCGGTACCACAAATAGTGTGGAATAGTACCCCTTTCCCTGTTGTAGGAGGGGTACCTTGATTATCACCTGCTGGGAATATAGCTTGTGAATGGCTTCCAATACTGCCTCCCTGTCTGAGGGAGACGTCGGTAAAGCAGACTTTAGAAAATGGCGAAGGGGAGACGTCTCGAATTCCAATTTGTACCCCTGAGATACCACCTGAAGGGTCCAGGGGTCCACTTGCGAGTGGGCCCACTGCGCACTGAACTTCTTGAGACGGGCCCCAACCGTGCCTGAGTTCACTTGTAAAGCCCCAGCGTCATGCTGAGGACTTTGCGGAGGCGGGAGGGGGCTTTTGTTCCTGGGAACTGGCTGTTTGTTGCAGCCTTTTTCCTCTCCCTCTGCCACGGGGCAGAAATGAGGCGCCTTTTGCCCGCTTGCCCTTATGGGGCCGAAAGGACTGCGCCTGATAATACGGCGTCTTCTTAGGTTGAGAAGCTACCTGGGGTAAAAATGTGGATTTTCCAGCAGTTGCCGTGGCTACCAGGTCTGATAGACCTACCCCAAATAACTCCTCCCCCTTATAAGGCAATACTTCCATGTGCCTTTTAGAATCCGCATCACCTGACCACTGCCGCGTCCATAAACCTCTTCTTGCAGAAATGGACAGCGCGCTAACTCTTGATGCCAGTCGGCAAATATCCCTCTGTGCATCACGCATATATAGAAATGCATCCTTCAAATGCTCTATAGTCAGTAATATACTGTCCCTATCTAGGGTATCAATATTTTCAGTCAGGGAATCCGACCACGCCAGGCCCGCACTGCACATCCAGGCTGAGGCGATTGCTGGTCGCAGTATAACACCCGTGTGAGTGTATATACATTTTAGGATATTCTCCAGCTTTCTATCGGCAGGTTCCTTTAGGGCGGCCGTATCAGGAGAGGGTAGTGCTACCTGTTTAGACAAGCGTGTGAGCGCTTTATCCACCCTAGGGGGTGTTTCCCAACGTGCCCTATCCTCTGGCGGGAAAGGGTACGATGCCAATAACCTTTTAGGAATTATCAGTTTTTTATCGGGGGAAACCCACGCCTCATCACACACTTCATTTAATTCCTCGGATACAGGAAAAACTACAGGCAGTTTTTTCTCACCAAACATAATACCCTTTTTAGTGGTACTTGTATTATCAGAGATATGCAATACATTTTTCATTGCTTCAATCATGTAACGTGTGGCCCTAGTGGAAGTCACGTTTGTCTCCTCATCATCGACACTGGAGTCAGTATCCGTGTCTGTGTCTGCCATTTGAGGTAACGGGCGTTTTAAAGCCCCTGATGGCGTTTGAGACCCCTGGACAGGCACAAGCTGAGTAGCCGGCTGTCTCATGTCGTCAACTGTCTGTCGTAAAGAGCTGACACTGTCACGCAATTCCTTCCATAAGCTCATCCACTCAGGTGTCGACTCCCTAGGGGGTGACAACTCTATAATAGGCAATTGCTCCGCCTCCATCTCATTTTCTTCCTCAAACATGTCGACACAATCGTACCGACACACCGCACACACACAGGGAATGCTCTGATAGAGGACAGGACCCCACTAGCCCTTTGGGGAGACAGAGGGAGAGTATGCCAGCACACACCAGAGCGCTATATATAGACAGGAATACCACTATAAAATGTGCTTTTCCCTTTATAGCTGCTGTTAGTATTAAAACTGCGCCAAATTAGTGCCCCCCTCTCTTTTTTACCCTTTTCTGTAGTGCAGGACTGCAGGGGAGAGTCAGGGAGACGTCCTTCCAGCGGAGCTGTGATGGAAAATGGCGCCCGTGTGCTGAGGAGATAGGCTCCGCCCCCTTCTCGGCGGCCTTTTCTCCCGCTTTTTGGTGAGTTCTGGCAGGGGTTAAAATACATCCATATAGCCCTGGGGGTTATATGTGGTGTATTTATGCCAGCCAAGGTGTTTACATTGCTGCTCAGGGCGCCCCCCCCTAGCGCCCTGCACCCTCAGTGACCGAAGTGTGCCTGAGTAACAATGGCGCACAGCTGCCGTGTTGTGCGCTACCTTGTTGAAGACTGATGTCTTCTGCCGCCGATTTTTCCGGACCTCTTCTTGCTTCTGGCTCTGTAAGGGGGCCGGCGGCGCGGCTCTGGGACCGAGCTCCGAGGCTGGGCCTGTGTTCGGTCCCTCTGGAGCTAATGGTGTCCAGTAGCCTAAGAAGCCCAATCCACTCTGCACGCAGGTGAGTTCGCTTCTTCTCCCCTTAGTCCCTCGATGCAGTGAGCCTGTTGCCAGCAGGTCTCACTGAAAATAAAAAACCTAAAACTAAACTTTCACTAAGAAGCTCAGGAGAGCCCCTAGTGTGCACCCTTCTCGGCCGGGCACAAAAATCTAACGGAGGCTTGGAGGAGGGTCATAGGGGGAGGAGCCAGTGCACACCAGGTAGTCCTAAAGCTTTACTTTTGTGCCCAGTCTCCTGCGGAGCCGCTATTCCCCATGGTCCTTACGGAGTTCCCAGCATCCACTAGGACGTCAGAGAAAATAGGATTTTAATACCTACCGGTAAATCCTTTTCTCCTAGTCCGTAGGGGATGCTGGGGACTCCAAAAGGACCATGTGGTATAGACGGGATCCGCAGGAGCTTGGGCACACTAAAAAGACTTTTACAGGGTGTGAACTGGCTCCTCCCTCTATGCACCTCCCCCAGACCTCAGTTATAGGAACTGTGCCCAGGAGAGACGGACATTTCGAGGAAAGGATTTTTGTTAAACTAAGGGCGAGAAACATACCAGCCCACACCACAAACATACCGTACAACCGGAGTAGCAGGAAACCAGATAACAGTATGAACTAACAACAGCAACAAGCTGAATATAACTGATACACAACCCACGTGTAACCAAAAATAACCAGTATCAATACAACTGCAAGGAACAGTCCCCGCACTGAGATGGGCGCCCAGTATCCTCTACGGACTAGGAGAAAAGGATTTACCGGTAGGTATTAAAATCCTATTATCTCTTACGTCCTAGAGGATGCTGGTGACTCCAAAATGACCATGGGGTCTATACCAAAGCTCCAAACCGGGCGGGAGAGTGCGGACGACTCTGCAGCACCGATTGAGCAAACATGAGGTCCTCATCAGCCAGGGCATCAAACTTGTAGAACTTAGCAAAAGTGTTTGAACCCGACCACGTAGCTGCTCGGCAAAGTTGAAGTGCCGAGACTCCTCGGGCAGCCGCCCAAGTTGAGCCCACCTTCCTGGTAGAATGGGCTTTTACTGACTTCGGCAACGGCAACCCAGCCGAAGAATGAGCGTGCTGAATCGTATTACAAATCCAGCGTGCAATAGTTTGCTTAGAAGCAGGATTTCCAATCTTGTTGGAAGCATACAGGACAAACAGAGTCTCTGTTTTCCTAGTAAGAGCCGTTCTAGCGACATACATAGATTTTGGGACAGCCACAGCATCTGTAGCCACAGGTACCACAATAGGTTGGTTTATGTGAAACGAAGAAACCACCTTCGGCAGAAATTGTTGACGAGTCCTCAATTCCGCTCTATCCGAATGAAAAATCAAATATGGGCTCTTGTGAGACAAAGCCGCCAACTCGGACACTCGTCTGGCAGACGCCAGAGCCAAAAGCATAACCACTTTCCAAGTGAGAAACTTTAACTAAACCTTACGCAAAGGTTCAAACCAGTGAGACATAAGAAACTGCAACACCACTTCAAGATCCCACGGTGCCACGGGTGGCAGAAATGGAGGATGGATATGCAGCACTCCCTTCACGAAAGTCTGAACCTCAGGAAGTACGGCCAATTCCTTTTGAAAGAAAATAGATAAAGTCGAAATCTGCACTTTGATGGAACCCAATTTCAGGCCTGCATCGACGCCTGCCTGCAAAAAATGGAGAAAACGACCCAAGTGAAACTCCTCCGCAGGAGCTGCTTTGGTTTCACACCATGACACATACTTTCTCCAAATACGGTGATGAATACCTTTCCGAGCTAAGATTTGGCACTCAACTTCCACGCCGTCAAACGCAGCCGCGGTAAGTCCGGAAACACGCAGGGCCCCTGCCGTAACATGTCCTCTCTTAGAGGAAGCGGCCAAGGATCTTCTACAAGCAATTCCTGAAGATCCGGATACCAGGCCCTCCGTGGCCAATCTGGAACGACAAGTATTGCCTGAACCCTTGTTCGTCGTACGATCCTCAGCACCTTTGGAATGAGAGGAAGCGGAGGGAACACATACATCGACTGAAACACCCACTGAGTTACCAGGAAGTCCACTGCACTGGCTTGGGGGTCCCTTGACCTGGAACAATACCTCGGAAGCTTCTTGTTGAGGCGAGACGCCATCATGTCTGTCAGAGGAATTCCCCAACGCCTTGTCACTTCTGCAAATACCTCTTGATGAAGAGCCCACTCTCCCGGATGGAGATCGTGTCTGCTGAGGAAGTCTGCTTCCCAGTTGTCCACGCCCGGGAGGAAGACTGCTGACAGAGCGCTCACATGCTGTTCCGGCCTTGTGGCCTCTGCCATAGCCGCCCTGCTCCTTGTTCCGCCTTGGCGGTTTACGTACACCACCGCTGTTATGTTGTCCGACTGGATCAGGACAGGGAGACCCTGAAGAAGGTTCTTCGCTTGCAGCAGGCCGTAAATGGCTCTTAACTCGAGAACATTTATGTGGAGACAAGATTCCGGGCATGACCATTTTCCATGGAAATTTCTTCCTTGCGTGACTGTGCCCCAGCCTCGGAGACTTGCATCTGTTGTCAGCAGGACCCAGTCCTGGATTCCGAATCGGTGTCCCTCTAGAAGGTGAGAGCCTTGCAGCCACCACAGGAGAGAAATCCTGGCCCTGGAAGATAGACTTATTTTTCGGTGCATGTGCAGGTGAGACCCGGACCATTTGTTCAGCAGATCCCACTGAAACACCCGGTCATGAAACCTGCCAAACGGAATGGCTTCGTAAGCCGCAACCATCTTCCCTAGAACCCGAGTGCATTGATGAATCGACACACTTGTCGGCCTCAGAAGCTCCCTGACAATCGTCTGGATTTCCAGAGCTTTGTCCTCCGGAAGAAACACTCTCTGTAGCTCCGTGTCTAGGATATTGCCCAGGAAGGGCAGCCGAGTGGCCGGGATCAACTGAGACTTTGGCAAATTTAGAATCCAACCGTGATGTCGCAGAACCGACAGGGAGAGATCCACATTTCTTAACAACTGTTCCTTGGACCTTGCCTTTATCAGGAGATCGTCCAAGTACGGGATAATTGTGACCCCTTGCTTGCGAAGGAGAAACATAATTTCTACCATAACCTTGGTGAAAACCCTCGGGCCGTGGAAATCCCAAACGGCAACGTCTGAAATTGGTAATGACAATCCTGCACCGCAAATCTCAGGAAGGCCTGATGCGGGGTATATATCGGGACGTGTAAGTAGGCATCCTTTATGTTGACTGACGCCATAAAATCCCCCCCTTCTAAGCTGGAGATCACAGCTCAAAGAGATTCCATCTTGAACTTGAAAGTTTTCAAGTATGGATTGAGGGATTTTAGGTTCAGAATCGGTCTGACCGAACCGTCCGGCTTCGGTACGACAAAGAGGCTCGAATAGAACCCTTCCCCCCGTTGGGACGGGGGAACGGGGACAATGACCCTCTGTTGACACAACTTTTGTATCGCAGCATTTACCACTTCTCTTTCCGGAAGAGAAACTGGCAAGGCTGATTTGAAAAAGCGGCGGGGGGGCATCTCCTGAAACTCCAGCTTGTGCCCTTGGGACACTATGTCTAAGACCCAAGGCTGATTGAAACCAGACCTGACTGAAGATTTGTAGACGGCCCCCCACCGGCACGGACTCCCACAGGGGAGCCCCAGCGTCATGCGGTGGACTTGGTAGAGGCGGGGGAGGACTTTTGGTCCTGGGTGCCTGACACTGCAGGCGACCTCTTTCCCCTTCCTCTACCCTTTGAAGCGAGGAAGAACGAACCCTTACCTCGTTTGTATTTATTAGGGCGAAAGGACTGCATCTGCTGATGGGGTGCCTTCTTCTGTTGAGTGGGATCATAAGGAAGAAAAGATGACTTACCTGCAGTAGCGGTAGACACCAGGTCAGCAAGGCCGTCACCAAACAAGACACTTCCTTTGAAGGGGAGAGCTTCCATATTTTTCTTGGAGTCGGCATCAGCATTCCATTGATGGATCCACAGCGCCCTCCTGGCCGAGACCGCCATGGCATTGGCTCTTGATCCCAAGAGGCCAACCTCTCTCACCGCATCCTTTAGGTAATCTGCAGCGTCCTTGATATAACCAAGAGTCAAAAGAATATTATCCTTATCAAGGGTATCCATATCAGAAGCTAAATTATCAGCCCATTTAGCAATAGCACTACTCACCCATACTGACACCACAGCAGGTCTGAGCAATGCACCAGTATTAACGAAAATGGCCTTCAAAGACGTCTCCAGCTTGCGATCTGCCGGATCCTTGAGAGCAGCCGTGTCAGGGGACGGAAGCGCCACCTTCTTGGACAAATGGGATAGAGCCTTGTCGACATTTGGAGACGACTCCCATTTTTCCCTGTCATCAGAGGGGAAAGGATACGCCATAAAAATTCTCTTGGGAATCTGCCACCTCTTGTCCGGCGACTCCCAAGCTTTTTCACAAAGAGCATTCATTTCATGAGAGGGGGGAAACTTCACCTCAGGTCTTTTTCCCTTAAATAGGCAAATCCTTGTGTCCTGAACAGCAGGTTCGTCAGAAATATGTAAAACATCCTTAATAGCCACAATCATGTACTGAATACTCTTAACTACCCTTGGGTGTAACGTAGCTTCATTAAAATCGACATCGGAATCAGAGTCCGTGTCGGCATCTGTATCTACCATCTGGGTAAATTAACGCTTTTGTGACCCTGAGTGGGTCTGTACTTGAGCCAAAGCGTCCTCCATGGATTTTCTCCATGTTTGTGTCTGAGAATCAGATTTATCAAGCCTCTTAGACAATAAAGCCACATTAGCATTAAGTGTACTTAACATAGTCACCCAATCAGCAGTCGGCTGTGCCGACAGAGCCCTTTCCATCTCCTTTTCCGCGCCCCCAGTAACTTCCTCCGGGGAGGAACACTCAGCCTCAGACATGTCGACACGCAGTACAGACACCCCCACACACACACTGGCCAATAAAGGGGACAGCCTACAGGGAAGCCTGGAGAGAGAAACACAGAGGGAGTATGCCAGCTCACACCCCAGCGCTCATATACCACACAACAATAATATATGTCAGTAGCGCTGTAATAATAAGAAAAGCACCAAATTATCTGTGCCCCTCCCCGTGTTGCTCCCTTTTACTTGTGAGGAGCTTGGAGGCCCGGGCCAGCGTCTCTGCAGCGGCTGTGAAGAGAAGAAAATGGCGCTGGTGAGCTGTGCGGCTAAGCCCCGCCCCTTCCCGGCGCGCTTCAGTCCCGCTCAAATTTGAAATATTTATCCTGGCGGGGGTATTATATACGGTGCCCGGGCACCGAATATGCCTTTTGCCAGCCCCAATGACCTCAGTAACTGCTGCCCAGGGCGCTCCCCCCAGCGCCCTGCACCCTGTGAGTGCCGTTGGTGATGTGTGTGGGAGCATGGAGCGCAGCGCTACCGCTGCGCTGTACCTCCGTTACTGAAGTCTTCTGCCGTCTGAAGTCTTCGGTTCTTCTAATACTCACCCGGCTTCTGTCTTCTGTGAGGGGGGTGACGGCGCGGCTCCGGGAACAAGCAGCTAGGCGAACCAAGTGATCGAACCCTCTGGAGCTAATGGTGTCCAGTAGCCTAAGAAGCAGAGCCTTTAACTAAGAAGTAGGTCTGACTTCTCTCCCCTCAGTCCCTCGATGCAGGGAGCCTGTAGCCAGCAGGTCTCCCTGAAAATAAAAAACCTAACAAAAGTCTTTCTAGAGAAACTCAGTAGAGCTCCCCTAGTGTGTGTCCAGTCACTTCTGGGCACAAAGTCTAACTGAGGTCTGGGGGAGGGGCATAGAGGGAGGAGCCAGTTCACACCCAGTAAAAATAGGATTTTACTTACCGGTAAATCTATTTCTCGTAGTCCGTAGCGGATGCTGGGACTCCGTAAGGACCATGGGGAATAGACGGGCTCCGCAGGAGATAGGGCACTTTAAGAAAGCTTTGGATTCTGGGTGTGCACTGGCTCCTCCCTCTATGCCCCTCCTCCAGCCCTCAGTTAGGGAAACTGTGCCCAGAGGAGATGGACAGTACGAGGAAGGATTTTTGTAAATCTAAGGGCGAGATTCATACCAGCCACACCAATCACCCGTATAACTTGTGATAAACTACCCAGTTAACAGTATGAACAACAACATAGCCTCGGTCCAACCGATAAAACTACAACATAACCCTTATGTAAGCCATAACTATATACAAGTCATGCAGAAGAAGTCCGCACTTGGGACGGGCGCCCAGCATCCTCTACGGACTACGAGAAATAGATTTACCGGTAAGTAAAATACTATTTTCTCTAACGTCCTAGAGGATGCTGGGACTCCGTAAGGACCATGGGAATTATACCAAAGCTCCCAAACGGGAGGGAGAGTGCGGATGACTCTGCAGCACCGATTGAGCAAACAGGAGGTCCTCCTCAGCCAGGGTATCAAACTTATAGAACTTCGCAAAGGTGTTTGACCCCGACCAAGTAGCTGCTCGGCACAACTGTAATGCAGAGACCCCTCGGGCAGCCGCCCAAGAAGAGCCCACCTTCCTTGTGGAATGGGCCTTAACCGGTTTAGGCAATGGCAATCCTGCCGTAGAATGCGCCTGCTGAATCGTGTTACAGATCCAGCGAGCAATAGTCTGCTTTGAAGCAGGAGCGCCAACCTTGTTGGCCGCATACAGAACAAACAGAGCCTTAGTCTTCCTGATCCTAGCGGTTCTGGTCACATAAATCTTCAAAGCCCTGACCACATCCAGGGACTCTGAATCCTCCAAGTCCCGTGAAGCCACAGGCACGACAATAGGTTGGTTCATATGAAAAGATGAGACCACTTTTGGCAGAAATTGAGGACGAGTCCTCAACTCCGCCCTATCCACGTGAAAAACCAGGTAAGGGCTTTTATCTGATAAAGCCGCCAATTCTGAAACACGCCTTGCCGAAGCTAATGCCAACAACATGACCACTTTCCAAGTGAGGTATTTCAACTCCACTGTTTTGAGTGGTTCAAACCAAGGGGACTTGAGGAAACGTAATACCACGTTAAGATCCCAAGGCGCCACCGGAGGTACAAAAGGAGGCTGAATATGCAGCACCCCCTTAACAAAAGTCTGTACTTCAGGAAGAGAGGCCAATTCTCTTTGAAAGAAAATGGATAAGGCCGAAATTTGGACCTTTATGGACCCTAGTTTAAGGCTCAAATTTACTCCTGTTTAAAGGAAGTGAAGTAGATGGCCCAAATGGAACTCCTCCGTAGGAGCAGCTCTGGCCTCACACCAAGAAACATATTTTCGCCATATACGATGATAATGTTTCGATGTCACATCCTTCCTAGCCTTGATCAGGGTAGGAATGACCTCTTCCGGAATCCCTTTTTCCGCTAGGATCCGGCGTTCAACCGCCATGCCGTCAAACGCAGCAGCGGTAAGTCTTGGAACAGACAGGGCCCCTGCTGCAGCAGGTCCTGCCTTAGAGGAAGAGGCCAAGGATCTTCTGTGAGCAACTCTTGCAGCTCCGGATACCAAGTCCTCCGTGGCCAATCTGGAACAATGTGGATTATTCTGACCCTGCTTATTCTTATTATTCTCAACACCTTGGGTATGAGAGGTAGAGGAGGAAACACATAGACCGATCTGAACACCCAAGGTGTCACCAGAGCGTCTACCACTACCGCCTGAGGGTCTCTTGACCTGGCGCAATACCGCTTCAGTTTTTTGTTGAGACGGGATGCCATCATGTCTATCTGAGGCAGTCCCCACCGACCCGTGATCTGTGCGAAGACTTCCTGATGAAGTCCCCACTCTCCCGGATGCAGGTCGTGCCTGCTGAGGAAGTCCGCCTCCCAGTTGTCCACCCCCGGGATGAACACTGCTGATAGTGCGCTTACATGGCCTTCCGCCAAGTGTAGAATCCTGGTCGCTTCTGCCATGGCCACTCTGCTCCTTGTTCCGCCTTGGCGGTTTACATGAGCCACTGTCGTGACATTGTCCGACTGAATCAGAACCGGTTTGTCCCGAAGCAATTTCTCCGGCTGACGTAGGGCGTTGTATATGGCCCTCAACTCCAGGACGCTGATGTGGAGACAAGTCTCTAGATTTGACCAGAGACCTTGGAAATTTCTTCCTAGCGTGACCGCTCCCCAGCCTCGGAGGCTTGCGTCCGTGGTCACCAGGACCCAGTCCTGAATGCCGAACCTGCGACCCTCTAGTAGGTGAGCACTGTGCAGCCACCACAGGAGAGATACCCTGGTCCTGGGAGACAGGGTTATCCTTTGATGCATTTGTAAATGGGACCCGGACCATTTGTCCAATAGGTCCCATTGAAAGGTCCTCGCATGGAACCTGCCGAACCTTTTCCATCGGAAGAAAAACCCTCTTCTTGTCTGTGTCTAGAATCAGGCCCAAAAAGGTCAGACGCGTTGCAGGGACTAGCTGGGACTTCGGTATAGTGAGAATCCAGCCGTGCATTTGCAACGTCTTAATGGACAGAGACACGCTGTCCAGCAACTTCTCCCGAGATCTCGCCTTTATGAGGAGATCGTCCAAGTATGGGATAATTGTGACACCCTGCTTGCGCAGGAGCACCATCATTTCCGCAATTACCTTGGTGAAAATTCTCGGGGCCGTGGAAAGCCCAAACGGCAACATCTGAAATTGGTAGTGACAGTCCTGTACTGCAAATCTCAGGAACGCCTGGTGAGGGGGGAAAATCGGAACATGAAGGTATGCATCCTTTATGTCCAGGGACACCATCCAATCCCCCCCCCCCCCCTCCAGGTTGGCGATGACCGCCCTGAGTGATTCCATTTTTAACTTGAATCTCCTCAAGTACAGGTTCAGGGATTTTAGATTTAAAATGGGTCTGACCGAACCGTCCGGTTTCGGGACCACAAAAAGGGTTGAGTAATATCCCTCTCCTTGTTGGAGATGAGGAACTTTGACTATCGCCTGTTGAATAGACAATTTTTGGATTGCAGCTAACACTAGCTCCCTCTCTGACGGGGAAGTTGGCAGAGCCGATTTGAAAAACCGGCGAGGAGGTATGTCTTCGAATTCCAGTCTGTATCCCTGAGAAACAATCTCTAATGCCCAGGGATCCACCTGCGAGTGAACCCAGACGTGGCTGAAAAATCGAAGACGTGCCCCCACTTGATCTGCCTCCCCCCGGGAAGCCCCAGCGTCATGCGGTGGACTTTGCAGATGCAGGGGAGGACTTCTGCTCCTGGGGACTAGCTGCGTGCAGCTTTTTTCCCTTGCCTTTACCTCTGGCAAAAAAGGACGATCCCCGTACCTTCTTGCTCTTATTGGAACGAAAGGACTGCATCTGATAATGGGGTACCTTCTTAGCATGCTGCGGGGGAACATAAGGTAAAAAATTCGATTTACCGGCCGTAGCAGTAGAGACAAGGTCCGAGAGGCCGTCTCCAAACAACTCCTCCCCCTTGTAAGGCAAGGACTCCATATGCCGCTTTGAGTCGGCGTCTCCCGTCCACTGTCGGGTCCACAAGAGTCGCCTAGCAGAAATAGACATAGCGTTTATTCTGGAGCTTAGTAAACAAATGTCTCTTTGAGCATCTCTCATATACAAGGCAGCATCTCTGATATGCTCTATGGTCATTAAAATGGCATCCCTATCTAAGGTGTCAAGCTCCGTAGATAAGGAATCTGCCCATGCCACGACAGCACTACAAACCCAGGCCGACGCCATAGCCGGTCTAACAATAGTACCTGAATGTGTGTAAATGTGCTTCATGGTAATTTCCTGCTTGCGATCAGCAGGATCCTTGAGGGAAGCTGTATCCTGAGAAGGCAGTGCCACCTTCTTGGATAAGCGTGTCAGCGCCTTGTCTACTTTAGGCGAAGATTCCCATCGTATACTATCCTTTTGTGGAAAGGGATACGCCATAAGAATCCTTTTGGGAACTTGTAGTCTCCTATCTGGAGATTCCCAAGCCTTTTCGCACAATTCGCTTAGCTCAAATGAGGACGGAAAAGTGACCTCAGGCTTTTTCCCTTTATACAGGTGTACCCTCGTGTCAGGGACCGGGGGTTCTTCAGTAATATGCATAACCTCTTTAATGGCAATAATCATGTACCGAATACCTTTCGCCACCTTCGGCTGTAATTTTGCATCTTCATAGTCGACACTAGAGTCAGTATCTGTGTCGGTATCTGTGTCATCGACCTGGGATATGGTGCGCTTTTGAGACCCCGAAGGTCCTGGCGCCACAGGGACAGGCATGGTCTGGCTACCTGACTGATCCCTAGCTTCAGCCTTGTCTAATAGTTTATGCAGTAAATTTACATTTGCATTTAAGACATTCAGCATATCCACCCAGTCCGATGTCGGCGTTGCAGACGGCGACCTGACATTCAAGCACTCCCGCTCCACATTAAGTGAGCCTTCCTCGTCAAACATATCGACACACGCGTACCGACACACTTCACCCACACAGGGAAACTCTTTTTCTGAAGACAGTATCCCCTTTAAGGCCCTTTGGAGAGACAGAGAGAGAGAGTATGCCAGCACACACCCCAGCGCTATACCCCTGGAAAGAAACACAGAATGGTTTTCCCCAGTAGCGCTGTGTAGTAATAAAACGCCAATTATGTGCCCCCCCCCCCCCCCCCCCTCTCCTTCAAAACCCCCTTTCACCGTGTGTAAAGCATGGGAGAGTCTGGGGAGCTTGCTCTCAGCGGTGCTGTGGAGAGAAAATGGCGCTGGTGAGTGCTGAGGGAGAAGCCCCGCCCCCTCGGCGGCGGGCTTCTGTCCCGCTCAAAGTTATAAAAAAATGTCGGGGGCGCTTTTATATACATGTACAGTGCCCACCTGTACATGTATATAGTCTTTTGCCATCAGAGAAGTGTTTATATTGCTGCCCAGGGCGCCCCCCCTGCGCCCTGCACCCTTACAGTGACCGGAGTGTGTGAGGTGTGTGGAGCAATGACGCACAGCTGCAATGCTGTGCGTTACCTCAGTGAAGCTCTGAAGGCTTCTGCCCCCTGAGACGTCTTCTGACTTCTTTTCTTCTGGCTCTGTGAGGAGAACGGCGGCGCGGCTCTGGGAGTGAACGCCCAGGACGAACCTGTGTTCACTCCCTCTGGAGCTAATGGTGTCCAGTAGCCGAGGAAGCAGCGCCTATCATTTAAGTAGGTCTGCTCCTCTCTCCTCAGTCCCTCGATGCAGGGAGCCTGTTGCCAGCAGTGCTCCCTGGAAAAAATAGAGAAAAAATCCAAACAAAAATGCTTTCTAAGCAGAGAACTCAGGGGAGCTCCCTGCAGTGCACCCATTTCCCTCTGGGCACAGTGTAAAACTGAGGTCTGGAGGAGGAGCATAGAGGGAGGAGCCAGTGCACACCCAGAATCCAAAGCTTTCTTAAAGTGTCCTATCTCCTGCGGAGCCCGTCTATTCCCCATGGTCCTAACGGAGTCCCAGCATCCTTTAGGACGTTAGAGAAAATATTTTTAGTGTGCCCAAGCTCCTGCGGATCCCGTCTATACCCCATGGCCCTTTTGGAGTCCCCAGCATCCTCTAGGACGTAAGAGAAAAAAGGGTAAATTTGCTCATCGGTAAGTCACTGTATTACATGAATCTGCAGCTTAGAGCGTCCCACCCCCAACTCGGAGGAAGCACATTTTAAGCAGGAAATGTAAACGGAAATACTACTCACATTAGAACACCCCTAAACTTCTCACATTGTACATTTGGCCACCGTCCCCATGCTTCTGCTTCATTCTTTGCTGCTAACTACAGTATAAATGACTGCTCTATTTATGAATGATGGCCAGATGTACTAAACCCTAAAATGCGATAAAAGAACGGAAGATGCAGTTTTCAGGGTTTTTCCGCATATGTACTAAGCTTCAGAATGCGATGCATTCTAGAGCTTGGTCCCGGTGGGTAACACCATCTGATGGGCCATTACTTATGGCCCAGAACTCTTGACTTACCACCCAGGCTAAAAGATGTCAGTAGCCCCTGCTTATAAACATGAATCAGGCCCACTGTACAAATTGAAAATGTCAATAGGGATGTAGTTAAAATGCCGCCGGATGCGACCCCGCGGTCGAAATACCGGCGCCGGAATCCCAAACAGCAGCATAATGCCAGCAACACAATGACGACGGAGCTTGGGATCCCATCAAAATAAAGATGCCTGGAATCCCGAACATTGTTAGCGGGACGCGATTGCGTCCTGGTCTGGGGGGTGGGAGATTAGGTTGAGGCATTAGAAGGAGGTGGTCAGGGTGCAGGGAAGGGTATGGTTAGGTACCAGGGAGGGGGGGGTAGGCACCAAGTGGAGAGGGTTAGGTTTAGGCAGCGCGGAAGGGAAGGTATTATGACAGCCGGCATCTCGTCCATCGGTATATCATACTGAATCCATGTCAATATCCTATTTCCCTAAAGCAAAGTGACTTTACATTTTGGGGTTCATTCCGAGCTGATCGTAGCGGTGCTAAATTTAGCACAGCTACGATCATGTTCTCTGACATGCGGGGGGATGCCCAGCACAGGGTTAGACCACCCCGCATGTCAGTGCCGGCCCCCCGCAGAAGTGCAAAGGCATCGCACAGCGGCGATGCCTTTGCACTTCAGGAGTAGCTCCCAGCCAGCGCAGCTTTAGCTAGCTGGCCGGGAGCTACTCCTCGCTCCCCGGGCCGCAGCGGTTGCGTATGACGTCACGCAGCCGCTGCGGGCCGCCCCCATTCGGTCCGGCCACGCCTGTGTTGGCCGGACTGCGCCTACGAAACAGCGGCCAAACGCCGCCGTTTCGCCCCCTCCCGCCCATCGATCGCCTCTGCCCGTCAATCAGGCAGAGGTGATCGCTATCCTGCTACGGCCTTCGGCCGTCCGCCATGCGCAGTCGCATTACGGCACCGGCGCATGCGCAGCAGGGACACGTTCGCTCTGCTGCGTTAAAACCCCCTTTATCCTTTATTAACAATTACATTACGGCTAATTCGGATTGTTAAGCGTTTCTGAATATTAGTTTCTGTAGTTTTATCACATACAGTAGTAGTACTGAAGTAACACAGGATTTCTATTCATAAGCTCTATACAATAGTCCCAACCAGGTTCTAGATCTGTAATTATTACAGCCAGAACGCATCATAATGGGGCTCAGGCTCATATAGCTGGCAGGCTGGAACAGTCTCTTTTGATAGGTAGTTATTGGAGTATAAGGACGTGGTTTGTTGTTCTAACGCATTATTGTGTTCTACATATATTATTCTTTCTAACATCGGAGCTTCTATAACAGCCAGGAGGTAAGTGGACTCCTCAGTCCTTTCTATTATATTTACTAAGCAGAAAAAATACATTTTATTTGGCTAAATGATGAGACACATTCAGCAGATAATACGCAGCTTACGGAAACCTTACACAATACTGAGTGGTAATTCTAATTCTGAATAGATCTTGTAAGAACAGAATTGAATCCCCCCATAGAGTATGTCAGTTGGAGAGACTCCTCATCCTTACCTTTACTATACATTGCTTTATCTTATGTGTTTTTCCAGTATGGCCTTTATATCAGCCAGGCAGATGGGTTTAGTCTTTATTACCCTTACATATGACCCAGATCTCTATGTATTGGATACAATTCCGTAGTTACTGGCAAAGCTGATAAAACCCAGAAGGTGGAGACGTTCCAGTAGTAGTCCCGGCCTAATCTGTATCACTGGTACCATACAACATATATCTAATGGTACCTGAATATGCAGATACAGTATTGAATATCCTCATGTTGTGTACAGAGAATATAAAGGTGCCAGTCTGTATTATTATACTTATTGCCTATATCACCAATACTCCCCATGTGAAGGAACCCGCGCTGCTGGTGATATGATATAAGTAATGAATTGGTATGTGTAGCATGGCTGTAACTGAGATGAGTAAGTCACCTGTGTGTTTCTTTCCTGCACAGCGATGACACTGACGGCAGAGAACCTGCTCATTATCAGTGTATGCGGTGCTGTCTGTGCTGTGGCCCTCACTGCATTCTTTCTGTACATTTTCATCTGGTAAGTTACTAACACCTCTTACAGATTGCATTATGGTTTCTTTACTTACTGTACATTCAGCTAACGTTCCCGGCTCGCTATGTATGATCTCTGATTGTCCCTTTCTTCTTTTCTTGCAGTTGCCGGAAAATGTACAAAGTGGCAGCTGACATTGAGTCTGCGGCTGCCCTTAAGAAAGGTAACAATAACTAGATACAGGCCGCGGCGGGAGGTTAGGTTGTGAGTGGGAGGGTTAGGCTGCAGGGTGAGGCTATGGTTAAGATGGTGGGGGGGGGTTATGCTGCAGATGGGAGTTTAGCGTTAGACCATGAGGGGGAAGATTAGGGTTAGGATACGGAGGAAGTTTAGGGTTAGGCACTAGAGGCAGGTCTAGGGGTAGGGATTAGGGTTAGCTAAGAAATTACCAGACAGCTGGACAATTGGCAGTCTCACACGGAATTGATGGTCACATGACCACCAGGACCCAGAAGAGGCCACTGAACCCACTGCAGGGATATGTTGACATCCTTAATTTCGACATTTCATCAGTCTCCGGGGTGAAAGTCAAGATTATGATTGTACCTAACCTATACAGGTTGAGTATCCCATATCCAAATATTCCGAAATACGGAATATTCCGAAATACGGACTTTTTTGAGTGAGAGTGACATAGTGAAACCTTTGTTTTTTGATGGCTCAATGTACACACACTTTGTTTAATACACAAAGTTATTAAAAATATTGTATTAAATTACCTTCAGGCTGTGTGTATAAGGTGTATAGGAAACATAAATGAATTGTGTGAATGTAGACACACTTTGTTTAATGCACAAAGTTATAAAAAATATTGGCTAAAATGACCTTCAGGCTGTGTTTATAAGGTGTATATGTAACAAATTAATTCTGTGCTTAGATTTAGGTCCCATCACCATGATATCTCATTATGGTATGCAATTATTCCAAAATACGGAAAAATCCGATATCCAAAATACCTCTGGTCCCAAGCATTTTGGATAAGGGATACTCAACCTGTAATGAGAAACCACAAGAAAGATAAAATCAGTCCATTTACTAGAGAAACCCACTATCTGCAGTGGAAATGTGTGTTTTAGATAGGACTTTCCACACTTATCAATGACTATGCTATAGCCACCTTTTCAAAGACACATCTATCATATGGCAATTACTAACAATAAGTTTCCTGGTTGTCTTGTTTCCACAGATCAAATGGCAACACCATTACCCTCAACCCTACCACCCCCATCCCCTCAACATCCCTCCCAACTTCTTCTCCATCCCCACCCCCACCATCCCCACCCACCCAAACCCCTCCCCATCCCGAATACGCTTATCTCACCTGCCCCTCTTCTTCCTACTCCTTATGCTTTGATGCAGTTCCACTTCTTCATTATATACATTTCCACCACCCCATTATGTCCTCCAGACCATCTGGACAGGGGCTGGGACATGCTGCAAGTCAGTAACATCAGACTTAAGCATAAGGTTTTACCCATCCCCCTTCCCACCCCATCACCACCACCTTGTGTGTCGTGTCTGTCTCCTTCCCATAGATGTTGATCAACATCAACAGCTACAAGCTGTCTCCAAACCCCTCACCATTACCAACACTACCGCTACCTGTTCCAACACCACAAGAGAGAATAACAGCTAGCATAGAGAGAATGGCGACAGGCCAGAAGAGTAAATGCCAGCTGTCAAGAGTTACTGGCCAATTAAGTTCTGCACAAAGTGGCCTCGATGTTCCTTGTGGTACAAGTGAGATGGAGAAAAACAACCACGTGCCTCCCCTCCTGCAGCCCCTGGTAATGGCTCTACCCACAACTGTATTTATTGAATGGACGATGGCAATACAAACTCTGATCATATATACAATAATTGCCAGAGACAGATGATAATACAATCATTACACAGTGCAGAAAGCAGGGAAGAAAATGAGGAGTATATGGAGACAGAGGAATACAGCAGGAACAGAATATTCATTTCTAAATGAACCAAACTAAGTGAAACGTGTCTTCAGGTTCTTCACTGAGCTACATACCCTGCATGTTACATGTAGCTCCCTAAATATGTATTCATAAGGTACAATGATCAAATAAGGGTTTTCTGCACAAATACCCTGAAAGTAGGAAATCACAGGAGCGTTGGGTATATAGGTCTCATTCATTACATGGGTTATTTGTACAAGTCATTTACACAGAAACAGATCATCATGCTGCCATGCCTGTGTGAGAGACTGGGCAGCACACCCAAACTGCATACACAAAATGCTATAAAGATTATGGATAACCTAACATATGATGCAGTGTAAATGTCAACATACTGCATCCACATTAAGAAGGTTACCAAGGTTACCTGGATGTGGGAGGGCACCAGCAGAGGTGCTGAGGAGTGGGTACCAGGGACAGATGATTATGCATTAAGCGCCCTGCAGGGCAGTCATTGGGCGAGATGCAGCAAACCTAAAAATGTGGCCAAAAATATGGGTGTTTACTGTATTTTACCGTTAGTACATCCCGCCCACTATCCCCAATTCACATTATGACAGGAAGTGACTGTTTGTGGGTGGTAACAGGGAGTGGCATCAAAAATGCAGGCGTCTCATGGCAGTTTTCAGGGTGTGTATATACCTGCAGCTGTAATCTTATACGTAGATAAACATGGCATCAGTGTCGCTACTGTTGCAGCCAGTTTAGGTAGCCATACAGCTACCTATTCTGCCCATGTTCCTTATTATTGTGTATAGGCTGCGATGGCTCTGGTGGGCATCCTCCTTTTCTGGGCGGCAGCTTTACTTGTGATGATTAGCAATTCCGTAACCTAAATAATTGCAGCTGCTTAGGCAAGTGCGAACAAACATGAATTAGGCCCACCGTGTCCCCACTTCATATTACGTCACATTACAGTGCCCTTTGTTCATACTGTGCCACATTAGAGTGCCCTCCAGTTCAGATTATGCCACGATACAGCAACCCAGCTGTTATTATGTAACGTTATAGTGCCCTCCACATTATAATGAGCAGAGCAGATTATGACTCATCATAGCGGCCTCCAGTTAGAATGATGCCACATTACAGTGACCCCTTACCATTATAACGTCCACTACACCCACCTCTCACTGAAAATGTAATGTCACACAAGTCATGCTGGACAATGGATCAGACCTAACTGGTTAGCAGGTAAATCTGGGAAATTGGTATGCAGCTTTATAACCAAGGTCTGGGGCCCCATAGCAGTGGCACCCCTTGCACCCACTATAGTCACATACTCTCCAACATTTTACACATAAAAACTGGTACAAATTAGGAAAAGAGGCGTGGCTATGGGCACCTTTTCCTATATTTTCAATGGAAATTAGGAGTGTCAAAAATCGGTACAGACCATAAAACAAAGGTAGTGTACCTGCTAAACAGGTACAGTTGGAGGGTATGTAGTTACGCCTATGGCTCACTGTCAGATGGCCTTACAACACTCGTAACAAGATTGTGTGTGCATTTTGTTAAGGTGGGTACACAGTAGAAGATATATCTGCCGATCAATTGATCGGCAGATATATCTATGGACGGATCGGGCAGTGTGTTGAGCATACACACTCCCTGATCCGTCGGGGACTGACGTCATGAACTGGGCGGGCGTGTACACACGCCCGCCCAGTTCAGCTGTCAATCAGCGCCGGCCGCCGCAGCATGTGTACGGGCGGTCGGCCGTACACACACAGCGACCGGCAATATATCGGTAGATATATTGGCCGTCGGCTGTGCTGCGGGGCCGACGCGATAGGTCTGTGAACGACGGAGTTCGCAGACGTATTGCCCGTACACATTGCATCCTGGGAACAGTCAAAGCTTTTAGCCTATTGGTGCCTCAGATAAAGATCCTACTCTACACCCCGATGTTATTCCTGTGGAATACCAGTGTACCCCGCTGCAGAAATACAAAATAAGCATATCCTGTGAACTACCTATATCAAACAACAACCCTGACGCACTTAGCCCCCCTCAGGGTGCAGAATATAGGGATAGCAGTAAGAGTGAGATACACGGAGCAGATATCACACAGCAGCTACAGTATATGCACACACACACACACACAGTCACATGTACAATGCAGAAATTATGACAAACAATAAAACTGCACTGGACTAGCAATACTAAGTAAAGCTATATAGGCTTATAGATATATCAATGCATAGTAAAGACTGGATGTATATCACAGGGTACTTGTACTACATAACCCTGCAGTAATGCACTGTTTCTTAACTAACACTGTCTAAAGACATGTAGAATACTTAAGTGTCCTGTAAATACACAGCGCTGATGATGCAGGCGGCTTTACAGAGACATTGCCCATGCAGTCCCAGAATCAGCTCAGCATGTAATGATGGCGCCAAACGCTGAAAGGGAGTGAGGGAGAGAGAGAGAGAGAGAGAGAGAGAGAGAGAGAGAGAGAGATATGCAGCTCCAGGGCGGGAACATTTCAGTAAATGGCGGCTGGGGGAGGGGCTACAGGGCAGAGCCTTATTCCCTTGCTGGACTTCACCACTGGGTACTGCGGGCCTTGTAAAACGGATTAACAATGTAAATACATTTATTTTAGTAAGTGTATGGTATACAAATCTGAAGTAGTTAATGGGAGTAAGCACATTTGTCATCATGTGCTGCTAAGGAAAAGCTGCTGTGTGACTGAATGCAGGTGTACGCATACTTCTGCACACACACAAATATTTCATGAGGTAAATTTTATATTGCTGCTTATCTTAGTGACAGAAAATCACTTAGCACCACAATTTATAAATAAAACAATGCCGGGGCAGATGAAGGATAATGGAGGGACAGCCAGGTCGCTGCAAGAGGGTTTCCGGTATGAATGGTCGACAATGCTGAGGTTGACAGTCATTAGGTCAACCACTATTTGTCGACATTGACATAGTCGACATGGGCAAATGGTTGACACATGAAAAAGGTCGACACATGGAAAGGTTGACATGTTTTTGTTTTTTTTACTGCTTTTGGTGTAAATTTTTCCCGTAACATGACCAGGAACCCCAATTAGTTTACTGCATCACCTTGCATGGCTCACGAAGGTGCCTCACTCCGCTACCGCTGCGCTCAGGTTACTATTCCCAATCGTAGTCCACATGGATGGTAAAGTATGAAAAAGAAAAAATTGTTTGTTTTTTTTAAAGGCCATGTCGACCTTTCACGTGTCGACCATTTGTCCATGTCAATGTCCTTAACATTGTCGACCATATGAACGGATACCATGCAAGATGTGGGGCGGCATCATCAGGGCCGTCTTAACAGCAATGTAGGCCCCTGGGCAAAGCAATGCACTGGGGCCCCTAGCCATCCTCCAGCGGTAGGGGTGGGGGGTGTTGTCAGCGGCATCTTTGATGTGCCAAGGATGGTAGGGGCTGTTTTATCTACCGCTTAGCAAGTAGGACCTGGAGCAGTAATTTCTGCTAATTGCTCCTTTACTGAACAGATGGTGGGAGATGGGGCGGGAGCGAGAACACTAAACTGTAGAAGGGGGCATTGGGCTACATGAAGGGGCCCCCGGTACATGGCTGTCAGGGTGGATAGTGAAGTGGGCTTAATATTCATCATTTTCCGGCAGGAGGGCAGCTTGCTTGACTGCAGATATCTCAAGTTTCTGAAAATAGATTTCTTAGCTTGTAATGGGATAACAGATGGTCCCACCTTTCGGGAGGTACTGGGGACTTGGTGATCAGAGTTCAGGAGCCAGAGCAATTAACCGACGCAAATATAAAACTGCATACCAGGTGTGTGGAGCTGGAGTAGGGATCAGCAGCTTGAAGGCGGATATCTCTGGTTCTGGGCATAGCAGAGACAAGCTGCCAGTGTCCACCAAAAGGGGAGAGTCACAACTTTTGGTTTATACCCTCACAAAAAACTACAGAACCCGAGATATCTGGCTGGGAAAAGCTATTAACAGGCTCGGACAACTTCGGTTCCCCAAGGCCGATTTTCACAAATCTGGTACCCCTGGAAAAAGGGGACCCTCAGCTATCAGCCTAGGACCCTTCTACTCCTGGAGCCCTTGGGCAACTGCCCATTGAGCCCATATGAAAAGACAGCCCTGCTCTTACACAAACAACAGATGGATAACCAACAGAAAGTTCACAAGATACAACCAATACAATTTGTGCTTATCACAATAAGTAATACGAGTCTAATAAATATATATAATTGTTGACCTCATTTGGCATCTAGATGTTGTCATTTTCACCAAAAAACTGCAGGTATCTAATATTTCCCATGAAAAAAGTATTACAACATTTGCCGTAAAAGTATTTTCAACAGATAGTAATCTGTAGTATCAGGTGTCCAAATGTCCGTCTTTATACTCTAGATTGGCCAGTCCTACAGATGTATGCAGCACAATGTTCAGTCCAAACCAGGGGTGGAACTACAAGGATGTGGCATGTGCACTGCACCAGGGTCCCGGGACTCAGGGGCTCTGCCATCCGGAACCAAGGACAAGTCCCTCTCTCACTGACTGTGTGTGGCACCCGGCCGAGCAAGTTGTAAAATTTAGCAGCAGGCCAGATCCCCTGCCCCCTAAGACGTTGTGATGGAACATTCTCATCCCTGGCGCAATGAGGATTACAAGACGGGCTGACAGCCGCTCCCATCCAACAACTTCCGAGGAGAAAAGGCCGTAAATTAAAATTTGAAGGCCGGCAATAAATAATCGTGAGTTTATGGATTATGCAAAGAAAAGAGAAGATTATTGAAAATAAAAATGTGTAGACGGAGTAGACAAATAAGATTTACTGTATAAGAAGACTAGTAAAAATAAGTGATAGCAAATATATATTATAAATATCTGCAATTCTATGAAAGATTATTTTCATGCAGCAGGAGAATAGTCATTTAGCGTTCATCACATGAGGTACAGAGTGAGCTGTCAGCATTCGATCATTCAAGCTAAGTATTTCAGCTAATGATTCCCACTGTATAATTCATGCTATGAATACATGACTTCTTTCCTCCTGCTGCACGAAAATAGCTCTCATAGAATTTCAGATTTTATATATTATGTTATTAATCCCATGATACTGCAAACGGACATTACCAATAGAACCCGAACCACAATCAGGCTTCATGTGACTTTAGTTAACGGACCAGTAATCTTTTCATGCAGGGCTGTTCAGATAGGACCCAATGCCCAGCAGATGTGAAGACGTAGCACAGGGTTACCCTCTGAGGGAATTGTGACTCCACAGGATGCAGTAATTCTACTGTATTAAAAAGAAGTCAACTAAAAACAATGTTTATACTGAAATCCGAAATACTGACTGGTCAAGTAAACATTATCTTTCATCATAGGTGTAGCATCCAAAACAGATTTTGCACCTGGGCCCACCGCCTGCTAGTTCCGCCATTGGGCCCAAACCATCGACGCTAGAGTGTGACAGGGTACCAGGCCTTGCATTACCACGCAGACGCAGAGCGTGCCAGGCCAAGTGTTACAGTCAGGGCGCAGAGTGTGCATTAATCATTAGTCAAACGGGATGCAGCCAATCTACCTCCAATCAAAATCCCGACAGCTATTGACCGACGGTCAAAATCCCGACAAGGACAAAATACAGACATTTAAAATACAGACAAGGTCAAAATACCGACATGTAAAATGCAGACAGGTCAAAATGCCGACATGAGTTTTTCATGATTTTTTTCATTGAAACCGTCTTGTTCATACTTTACCATCCCAGTGGACGTGGACGGGGAATATAATAGTATGCCGAGCACAGCGAGGCACGTGCCCGAAGCATGGCGAGCGTAGCGAGGGGACGTGGTACACTTATATGGTGTCCATGTCGACATACACAAAAATAAGAATTTACTCACCGGTAATTCTATTTCTCGTAGTCCGTAGTGGATGCTGGGAACTCCGTAAGGACCATGGGGAATAGACGGCTCCGCAGGAGACTGGGCACATCTAAAGAAAGATTTAGGACTATCTGGTGTGCACTGGCTCCTCCCCCTATGACCCTCTTACCAGCCACACCAATCACACCGTATAACTCGTGATAGGAACCCCGGTTAACAGTATGATAACAAAAGGAGCCTCTGAACAGATGGCTCGCAATAACAACCCGATTTGTGTAACAATAACTATTTACAAGTATTGCAGACAATCCGCACTTGGGATGGGCGCCCAGCATCCACTACGGACTACGAGAAATAGAATTACCGGTGAGTAAATTCTTATTTTCTCTGACGTCCTAGTGGATGCTGGGAACTCCGTAAGGACCATGGGGATTATACCAAAGCTCCCAAACGGGCGGGAGAGTGCGGATGACTCTGCAGCACCGAATGAGAGAACTCCAGGTCCTCCTCAGCCAGGGTATCAAATTTACAGAATTTTGCAAACCAAGTAGCAGCTCGGCAAGTTGTAAAGCCGAGACCCCTCGGGCAGCCGCCCAAGATGAGCCCACGTTCCTTGTGAAATGGGCTTTTACAGATTTAGGCTGCGGTAGTCCCACCGCAGAATGCGCCAGCTGAATAGTGCTACAAATCCAGCGCGCGATAGACTGCTTAGAAGCAGGAGCACCCAGTTTGTTGGGTGCATACAGGATAAACAGCGAGTCAGTTTTCCTGACTCCAGCCGTCCTGGAAACATAATTTTTCAGGGCCCTGACTACGTCCAGTAACTTGGAATCCTCCAAGTCCCTAGTAGCCGCAGGCACCACAATAGGCTGGTTCAAGTGAAACGCTGATACCACCTTCGGGAGAAACTGAGGACGAGTCCTCAACTCTGCCCTATCCATATGGGAAATCAGATAAGGGCTTTTACAGGACAAAGCCGCTAATTCTGACACACGCCTGGCCGAAGCCAGGGCCAACAGCATGACCACTTTCCACGTGAGATATTTCAAATCCACAGTCTTAAGTGGTTCAAACCAATGTGATTTCAGGAACTCCAAAACCACATTGAGATCCCCAGGTGCCACTGGGGGCACAAAAGGAGGCTGAATATGCAGAACTCCTTTGACAAAAGTCTGAACTTCAGGCAGTGAAGCCAGTTCTTTCTGGAAGAAAATCGACAGGGCCGATATCTGGACCTTAATGGACCCCAATTTGAGGCCTAACGTCACCCTTGCTTGCAGGAAATGCAGGAATCGACCCAGTTGAAATTTCTCCGTTGGGGCCTTCCTGGCCTCACACCAAGCAACATATTTCCGCCAAATGCGGTGATAATGTTTTGCGGTGACATCCTTCCTGGCTTTGATCAGGGTAGGGATGACTTCCTCCGGAATGCCCTTTTCTCAGTACCTTGGGAATGAGAGGCAGAGGAGGAAACACATAAACCGACTGGTACACCCACGGTGTTACTAGAGCGTCCACAGCGATCGCCTGAGGGTCCCTTGACCTGGCGCAATATCTTTTTAGCTTTTTGTTGAGGCGGGACGCCATCATGTCCACCTGTGGTCTTTCCCAACGGTTTACCAGCATTTGGAAGACTTCTGGATGAAGTCCCCATTCTCCCGGGTGGAGGTCGTGCCTGCTGAGGAAGTCTGCTTCCCAGTTGTCCACTCCCGGAATGAACACTGCTGTCAGTGCTAACACATGATTTTCCGCCCATCGGAGAATCCTTGTGGCTTCTGCCATTGCCCTCCTGCTTCTTGTGCCGCCCTGTCTGTTGTCTGATTGGATCAGTACCGGCTGGTTCTGAAGCAGGGGCCTGGCTTGGCTTAGGGCATTGTAAATGGCCCTTAGCTCCAGAATTGTGAAGCGAAATCTCCTGATTTGACCACAGTCCTTGGAAATTTCTTCCCTGTGTGACTGCACCCCAGCCCCGAAGGCTGGCATCCGTGGTCACCAGGACCCAGTCCTGTATTCCGAATCTGCGGCCCTCTAGTAGATGAGCCCTCTGCAGCCACCACAGCAGCGACACCCTGGTCCTTGCCGACAGGGTTATCCGCTTTTGCATCTGGAGATGGGACCCGTACCATTTGTCCAACAGGTCACACTGGAAAGTCCTTGCGTGGAACCTTCCGAATGGAATTGCTTCGTACGAAGCTACCATTTTTCCCAGGACTCGTGTGCATTGTACAGACACCTGTCCCGGTTTTAGGAGGTCTCTGACTAGAGATGACAACTCCTCGGCTTTTTCCACTGGAAGAAACACTTTTCTGGTCTGTGTGCAGAATCATTCCCAGGAACAGAAGACGTGTCGTCGGGACCAGCTGTGACTTTGGAATATTGAGAATCCAGCCGTGCTGTTGTAGCACTTCCCGAGAAAGTGCTACCCCCACTACCAACTGTTCCTTGGACCTCGCCTTTATCAGGAGATCGTCCAAGTACGGGATAATTAAAACTCCCTTCTTGCGAAGGAGTATCATCATTTCGGCCATTACCTTGGTAAAGACCCTCGGTGCCGTGGATAACCCAAACGGCAGCGTCTGGAACTGATAGTGACAGTCCTGTACCACAAATCTGAGGTATTCCTGGTGAGGAGGGTAAATGGGGACATGCAGGTACGCATCCTTGATGTCCAGGGAGACCATGTAATCCCCCTCGTCCAGGCTCGCAATAACCACCCTGAGCGATTCCATCTTGAACTTGAACCTTTTGATATAAGTGTTCAAGGATTTTAAATTTAACATGGGTCTCACCGAACCTTCCGGTTTCGGTACCACAAACATTGTGGAATAGTAACCCTTTCCTTACTGAAGGAGGGGTACCTTGACAATCACTTGCTGTGAATACAGTTTTTGGATAGCCACCAACACTGCCTCCCTGGGAGTTGCTGGTATGGCAGATTTTAGAAAACGGCGGGGGGGGGGGGGGGGGGGGGGGGACGTCTCGAATTCCAGCCTGTACCCCTGAGATACTACTTGAAGGATCCAGGGATCCACCTGTGAGAGAGCCCACTGTGTGCTGAAATTTCTGAGACGGGCCCCCACCGTACCCGGGTCCGCCTGTGAAGCCCCAGCGTCATGCTGTGGACTCACCGGACGCGGGGGAGGACTTTTGCTCTTGGGAACTGGCTGTATGCTGCAGCTTTTTCCCTCTACCTTTGCCTCTTGGCAGAAAGGATGCGCCTCGAGCCCTCTTGTGTTTATGGGGCCGAAAGGACTGTACTTGATAATACGGTGCTTTCTTTTGCTGTGGGGTAGCCTGTGGCAAAAATGTCGATTTCCCAGCCGTAGCTGTGGAAACGAGGTCTGAAAGACCATTCCCAAACAGTTCCACCCCCCTATAAGGCAGAACTTCCATGTGCCTTTTTGAATCGGCATCACCTGACCACTGCCGAGTCCATAACCCCCTTCTGGCGGCAATGGACATTGCGCTTATTTTTGATGCCAGCCGGCAAATATCCCTCTGTGCATCACGCATGTATAAGACAGCGTCTTTTATATACTCTACTGTCAGCAAAATATTGTCCCTATCCAGGGTATCAATATTATCCGACAGGGAATCTGACCACGCAGTAGCAGCACTGCACATCCATGCTGATGCAATCGCTGGTCGCAATATAATGCCCGTGTGTGTATATATAGTTTTTAGGGTAGCCTCCTGCTTTCTATCAGCAGGATCCTTTAGGGCGGCCGTATCCTGAGACGGTAGTGCCACCTGTTTTGATAAACGTGTAAGCGCTTTATCTACCCTAGGGGGTGTTTCCCAACGTGACCTATCCTCTGGCGGGAAAGGGTACGCTGCCAATAACCGTTTAGAAATTATCAATTTCTTATCGGGGGAAGTCCAGGCTTCCTCACACACCTCATTTAATTCCTCAGATGCAGGAAAAACTACTGGTAGTTTTTTCTCACCGAACATAATACCCTTTTTTGTGGTACCTGGGGTACTATCAGAAATGTGTAATACATTTTTCATTGCCTCAATCATGTAACGGGTGGACCTATTGGAGGGTACACTAGTCTCATCGTCGTCGACACTGGAGTCGGTATCTGTGTCGGCATCTGTGTCTGCCATCTGAGGTAGTGGGCGTTTTAAAGCCCCTGATGACATTTGAGACGCTGGAACAGTCACAAGCTGAGTAGCCGGCTGTCCTATGTCGTCAAACCTTTTATGTAAGGAGCTGACACTGTCACGTAATTCCTTCCATAAATCCATCCACACAGGTGTCGACCCCTCAGGGGGTGACAACACATTTACAGGCATTTGCTCTGCCTCCACATCATTTTCCTCATCATACATGTCGACACAGCGGTACCGACACACAGCACACACACAGGGAATGCTCTGACAGAGGACAGGACCCCACAAAGCCCTTTGGGGAGACAGAGGGAGAGTATGCCAGCACACACCAGAGCGCTATATAACAGAGGGATATCACTATACAGAGTGTTTTCCCCTATAGCTGCTTGTATTATATATATATATATATATATATATACTGCGCCTAAATTTAGTGCCCCCCCCTCTCTTTTTTACCCTTTCTGTAGTGCAGGACTGCAGGGGAGAGCCAGGGAGCGATCCTTCCAGCGGAGATGTGAGGGAAAATGGCGCCAGTGTGCTGAGGGAGATGGCTCCGCCCCTTTTTCGGCGGGCTTTCTCCCGCCTTTTGTGTTATTCTGGCAGGGGTCATTTACACCTATATAGCCTCTGGGGCTATATATGGTGTCAGTTTTGCCAGCCAAGGTGTTAATATTGCTGCTCAGGGCGCCCCCCCCCCCCCCAGCGCCCTGCACCCATCAGTGACCGAAGTGTGTGGTGTGCATGAGGAGCAATAGCTACCTTGGAGAAGACAGAAGTCTTCAGCCGCCGATTTTCCGGACCTTCTTGCTTCTGGCTCTGTAAGGGGGACGGCGGCGCGGCTCCGGGAACGAACGGACGACGAGGTCGGGTCCTGTGTGCGATCCCTCTGGAGCTAATGGTGTCCAGTAGCCTAAGAAGCCCAAGCTACCACCACTTAGGTAGGTTCGCTTATTCTCCCCTTAGTCCCTCGCTGCAGTGAGCCTGTTACCAGCAGGTCTCACTGTAAAATAAAAAACCTAAACTATACTTTCTTTCTAGGAGCTCAGGAGAGCTCGGCCGGGCACAGAAATCTAACTGAGGCTTGGAGGAGGGTCATAGGGGGAGGAGCCAGTGCACACCAGATAGTCCTAAATCTTTCTTTAGATGTGCCCAGTCTCCTGCGGAGCCGTCTATTCCCCATGGTCCTTACGGAGTTCCCAGCATCCACTAGGACGTCAGAGAAAAATAAGAATTTACTTACCGATAATTCTATTTCTCGTAGTCCGTAGTGGATGCTGGGAACTCCGTAAGGACCATGGGGAATAGCGGCTCCGCAGGAGACTGGGCACAAAAGTAAAAGCTTTAGGACTACCTGGTGTGCACTGGCTCCTCCCCCTATGACCCTCCTCCAAGCCTCAGTTAGGATACTGTGCCCGGACGAGCGTACACAATAAGGAAGGATTTTGAATCCCGGGTAAGACTCATACCAGCCACACCAATCACACCGTACAACCTGTGATCTGAACCCAGTTAACAGCATGATAACAGAGGAGCCTCTGAAAAGATGGCTCACAACAATAATAACCCGATTTTTGTAACAATAACTATGTACAAGTATTGCAGACAATCCGCACTTGAGATGGGCGCCCAGCATCCACTACGGACTACGAGAAATAGAATTATCGGTAAGTAAATTCTTATTTTCTCTGACGTCCTAGTGGATGCTGGGAACTCCGTAAGGACCATGGGGATTATACCAAAGCTCCCAAACGGGCGGGAGAGTGCGGATGACTCTGCAGCACCGAATGAGAGAACTCAAGGTCCTCCTCAGCCAGGGTATCAAATTTGTAGAATTTAGCAAACGTGTTTGCCCCTGACCAAGTAGCTGCTCGGCAAAGTTGTAAAGCCGAGACCCCTCGGGCAGCCGCCCAAGATGAGCCCACCTTCCTTGTGGAATGGGCTTTTACAGATTTTGGCTGTGGCAGGCCTGCCACAGAATGTGCAAGCTGAATTGTACTACAAATCCAACGAGCAATAGTTTGCTTAGAAGCAGGAGCACCCAGCTTGTTGGGTGCATACAGGATAAACAGCGAGTCAGATTTCCTGACTCCAGCCGTCCTGGAAACATATATTTTCAGGGCCCCGACTATGTCCAGCAACTTGGAGTCCTCCAAGTCCCTAGTAGCCGCAGGTACCACAATAGGCTGGTTCAAGTGAAACGCTGAAACCACCTTAGGGAGAAATTGAGGACGAGTCCTCAATTCTGCCCTGTCCGTATGAAAAATTAGGTAAGGGCTTTTATAGGATAAAGCCGCCAATTCTGAGACACGCCTGGCTGAAGCCAGGGCTAACAGCATTACCACTTTCCAAGTGAGATATTTTAAGTCTACAGTGGAGAGTGGTTCAAACCAATGTGATTTTAGGAACCCCAAAACTACATTGAGATCCCAAGGTGCCACTGGAGGCACAAAAGGAGGCTGTATATGCAGTACCCCCTTGACAAACGTCTGAACTTCAGGAACTGAAGCCAGTTCTTTCTGGAAGAAAATCGACAGGGCCGAAATTTGAACCTTAATGGACCCTAATTTTAGGCCCATAGACAGTCCTGTTTGCAGGAAATGCAGGAAACGACCCAGTTGAAATTCCTCTGTAGGGGCCTTCCTGGCCTCGCACCACGCAACATATTTACGCCAAATACGGTAATAATGCTGAACGGTTACATCCTTCCTGGCTTTGATCAGGGTAGGGATGACTTCATCCGGAATGCCTTTTTCCTTCAGGATCCGGCGTTCAACCGCCATGCCGTCAAACGCAGCCGCGGTAAGTCTTGGAACAGACAGGGTCCCTGCTGGAGCAGGTCCTTTCTTAGAGGTAGAGGCCACGGGTCCTCTGTGAGCATCTCTTGAAGTTCCGGGTACCAAGTCCTTCTTGGCCAATCCGGAGCCACGAGTATAGTCCTTACTCCTCTCCTTCTTATGATTCTCAGTACCTTGGGTATGAGAGGCAGAGGAGGGAACACATACACTGACTGGTACACCCACGGTGTTACCAGAGCGTCCACAGCTATTGCCTGAGGGTCCCTTGACCTGGCGCAATACCTGTCTAGTTTTTTGTTGAGGCGGGACGCCATCATGTCCACCTTTGGTTTTTCCCAACGGTTCACAATCATGTGGAAGACTTCTGGGTGAAGTCCCCACTCCCCCGGATGGAGGTCGTGTCTGCTGAGGAAGTCTGCTTCCCAGTTGTCTACTCCCGGAATGAACACTGCTGACAGTGCTATCACATGATTTTCCGCCCAGCGGAGAATCCTTGCAACTTCTGTCATTGCCCTCCTGCTTCTCGTGCCGCCCTGTCTGTTTACGTGGGCGACTGCCGTGATGTTGTCTGACTGGATCAGGACCGGCTGACCTTGAAGCAGAGGTCTTGCTAGGCTTAGAGCATTGTAGATGGCCCTTAGCTCCAAGATATTTATGTGAAGTAATGTCTCCAGGCTTGACCACAAGCCCTGGAAATTTCTTCCCTGTGTGACTGCTCCCCAGCCTCTCAGGCTGGCATCCGTGGTCACCAGGACCCAGTCCTGAATGCCGAATCTGCGGCCCTCTAGAAGATGAGCACTCTGCAACCACCACAGGAGAGACACCCTTGTCCTTGGTGACAAGATTATCCGCTGATGCATCTGAAGATGCGACCCGGACCATTTGTCTAGCAGATCCCACTGGAAGGTTCTTGCGTGGAATCTGCCGAATGGGATTGCTTCGTAAGAAGCCACCATCTTTCCCAGGACCCTTGTGCATTGATGCACTGAGACTTGGTCTGGTTTTAGGAGATTTCTGACTAGTTCGGATAACTCCCTGGCTTTCTCCTCCGGGAGAAACACCTTTTTCTGGACTGTGTCCAGGATCACCCCTAGGAATAGAAGTCGTGTCGTCGGGATCAGCTGCGATTTTGGAATATTGAGAATCCAACCGTGCTGGCGCAGCACTATCTGAGATAGTGCTACCCCGACTTCCAACTGTTCCCTGGATCTTGCCCTTATCAGGAGATCGTCCAAGTAAGGGATAACTAAAACTCCCTTCCTTCGAAGGAGTATCATCATTTCGGCCATTACCTTGGTAAAGACCCTGGGTGCCGTGGACAATCCAAACGGCAGCGTCTGAAACTGATAGTGACAGTTCTGTACCACAAGCCTGAGGTACCCTTGGTGAGAAGGGTAAATTGGGACATGTAGGTAAGCATCTTTGATGTCCAGAGACACCATATAGTCCCCTTCTTCCAGGTTTGCAATCAATGCTCTGAGTGACTCCATCTTGAATTTGAACCTTTGTATGTAAGTGTTCAAGGATTTTAGGTTTAAAATTGGTCTCACCGAGCCGTCCGGCTTCGGTACCACAAATAGTGTGGAATAGTACCCCATTCCCTGTTGTAGGAGGGGTACCTTGATTATCACCTGCTGGGAATACAGCTTGTGAATGGCTTCCAATACTGCCTCCCTGTCTGAGGGAGACGTCGGTAAAGCAGACTTTAGAAAACGGCGAGGGGGAGACGTCTCGAATTCCAATTTGTACCCCTGAGATACCACTTGAAGGATCCAGGGGTCCACTTGCGAGTGGGCCCACTGCGCACTGAACTTCTTGAGACGGGCCCCCACCGTGCCTGAGTCCGCTTGTAAAGCCCCAGCGTCATGCTGAGGACTTTGCGGAGGCGGGAGAGGGCTTTTGTTCCTGGGAACTGGCTGTTTGTTGCAGCCTTTTCCCTCTCCCTCTGCCACGGGGCAGAAATGAGGCGCCTTTTGCCCGCTTGCCCTTATGGGGCCGAAAGGACTGCGCCTGATAATACGGCGTCTTCTTAGGTTGAGAAGCTACCTGGGGTAAAAATGTGGATTTTCCAGCAGTTGCCGTGGCTACCAGGTCTGATAGACCTACCCCAAATAACTCCTCCCCCTTATAAGGCAATACTTCCATGTGCCTTTTAGAATCCGCATCGCCTGACCACTGCCGCGTCCATAAACCTCTTCTTGCAGAAATGGACAGCGCGCTAACTCTTGATGCCAGTCGGCAAATATCCCTCTGTGCATCACGCATATATAGAAATGCATCCTTCAAATGCTCTATAGTCAGTAATATACTGTCCCTATCTAGGGTATCAATATTTTCAGTCAGGGAATCCGACCACGCCAGGCCCGCACTGCACATCCAGGCTGAGGCGATTGCTGGTCGCAGTATAACACCCGTGTGAGAGTATATACATTTTAGGATATTCTCCAGCTTTCTATCGGCAGGTTCCTTTAGGGCGGCCGTATCAGGAGAGGGTAGTGCTACCTGTTTAGACAAGCGTGTGAGCGCTTTATCCACCCTAGGGGGTGTTTCCCAACGTGCCCTATCCTCTGGCGGGAAAGGGTACGATGCCAATAACCTTTTAGGAATTATCAGTTTTTTATCGGGGGAAACCCACGCCTCATCACACACTTCATTTAATTCCTCGGATACAGGAAAAACTACAGGCAGTTTTTTCTCACCAAACATAATACCCTTTTTAGTGGTACTTGTATTATCAGAGATATGCAATACATTTTTCATTGCTTCAATCATGTAACGTGTGGCCCTAGTGGAAGTCACGTATGTCTCCTCATCATCGACACTGGAGTCAGTATCCGTGTCTGTGTCTGCCATTTGAGGTAACGGGCGTTTTAAAGCCCCTGATGGCGTTTGAGACCCCTGGACAGGCACAAGCTGAGTAGCCGGCTGTCTCATGTCGTCAACTGTCTGTCGTAAAGAGCTGACACTGTCACGCAATTCCTTCCATAAGCTCATCCACTCAGGTGTCGACTCCCTAGGGGGTGACAACTGTATAATAGGCAATTGCTCCGCCTCCATCTCATTTTCCTCCTCAAACATGTCGACACAATCGTACCGACACACCGCACACACACAGGGAATGCTCTGATAGAGGACAGGACCCCACTAGCCCTTTGGGGAGACAGAGGGAGAGTATGCCAGCACACACCAGAGCGCTATATATAGACAGGAATACCACTATAAAATGTGCTTTTCCCTTTATAGCTGCTGTTAGTATCAAAACTGCGCCAAATTAGTGCCCCCCTCTCTTTTTTACCCTTTTCTGTAGTGCAGGACTGCAGGGGAGAGTCAGGGAGACGTCCTTCCAGCGGAGCTGTGATGGAAAATGGCGCCCGTGTGCTGAGGAGATAGGCTCCGCCCCCTTCTCGGCGGCCTTTTCTCCCGCTTTTTTGGTGAGTTCTGGCAGGGGTTAAAATACATCCATTTAGCCCTGGGGGTTATATGTGGTGTATTTATGCCAGCCAAGGTGTTTTACATTGCTGCTCAGGGCGCCCCCCCCTAGCGCCCTGCACCCTCAGTGACCGGAGTGTGAAGTGTGCCTGAGTAACAATGGCGCACAGCTGCAGTGCTGTGCGCTACCTTGTTGAAGACTAATGTCTTCAGCCGCCGATTTTTCCGGACCTCTTCTTGCTTCTGGCTCTGTAAGGGGGCCGGCGGCGCGGCTCTGGGACCGAGCTCCGAGGCTGGGCCTGTGTTCGGTCCCTCTGGAGCTAATGGTGTCCAGTAGCCTAAGAAGCCCAATCCACTCTGCACTCAGGTGAGTTCGCTTCTTCTCCCCTTAGTCCCTCGATGCAGTGAGCCTGTTGCCAGCAGGTCTCACTGAAAATAAAAAACCTAAACTTAAACTTTCACTAAGAAGCTCAGGAGAGCCCCTAGTGTGCACCCTTCTCGGCCGGGCACAAAAATCTAACTGAGGCTTGGAGGAGGGTCATAGGGGGAGGAGCCAGTGCACACCAGGTAGTCCTAAAGCTTTTACTTTTGTGCCCAGTCTCCTGCGGAGCCGCTATTCCCCATGGTCCTTACGGAGTTCCCAGCATCCACTAGGACGTCAGAGAAATAACAATGAAAAACCGCATGTCGGGATTTTGACCTTGTCGGTATTTTAAATGTCGGTATTTTGTCCATGTCGGGATTTTGACCGTCGGTCAATTGCTGTCGGGATTTTGACCGTCGGTCAATTGCTGTCGGGATTTTGACTGGAGGTATTTCATACCGATCCCAGTCAAACAGTCTGAAAATAAACTGACAGAATGTATTATAGATATTACCGCAATGTAGCCTACCAAGCAATACAACAGTCTCAGAGGGCCGCAGTCAGATCCGGGACACACACTGTGCATGTGTTCCGAGGCAGTGATTATCGCCATCAGGTGTGTCAGTGCTGAACACTGCGTTAGAAGACACGTTTCGACTGCACCGGCAGCCATGTTCTGTCGGACATTCTGAGCACCAATAGTATTACTCTAATGCACAGTGGTGCGGCCAAAGTCCGCTTGAAGACGCAACTACTGTATACAGTATGTGGACTGCAGCAAATGAGAGCCACAACTGGGGATGCCGCAGCGGGCAGCATAGAACATAGATCATCAGCAGCAGCTCTGCATCCACCTCTGAATGAGGCCCAGAGTCTCCGCACTATATAATGTACATATTGTAGCATTCTAAAACAACAATGTCCAATGAATATATAAAGCAATAACGTCATGCAGCATACTCAAAGAAAGCAATAGCGTCTAGTACATCATGAAGATAAATGCTAAAGTCTCTACATCATGAAATATAGAACTCAGCCTGCTATGTATATAATCCAGATATCAGTATATAGCAACAGTCTGCTATGTATCTAATCTAGATATCAGCATAAAGCAACAGTCTGCTATGTATGTAATCTAGATATCAGCATATAGCAACAGTCTGCTATGTATATAATCCAGATATCAGTATATAGCAACAGTCTGCTATGTATATAATCCAGATATCATCATATAGCAACAGTCTGCTATGTATATAATCCAGATATCAGTATATAGCAACAGTCTGCTATGTATATAATCCAGATATCAGTATATAGCAACAGTCTGCTATGTATATAATCCAGATATCAGCATATAGCAACAGTCTGCTATGTATATAATCCAGATATCAGCATATAGCAACAGTCTGCTATGTATATAATCCAGATATCAGTATATAGCAACAGTCTGCTATGTATATAATCCAGATATCAGTATATAGCAACAGTCTGCTATGTATATAATCCAGATATCAGTATATAGCATCAGTCTGCTATGTATGTAATCTAGATATCAGCATATAGCAACAGTCTGCTATACATGTAATCTAGATATCAGCATATAGCAACAGTCTGCTATACATGTAATCTAGATATCAGCATATAGCAACAGTCTGCTATGTATATAATCCAGATATCAGCATGAAGCAACGGTTTGCAAAGTATGTAATCTAGATATCAGCATATAGCGACAGTCTGCTATGTATATAATCCAGATATCATCATATAGCAACAGTCTGCTAAGTATGTAATCTAGATATCAGCATATAGCAACAGTCTGCTATACATGTAATCTAGATATCAGCATATAGCAACAGTCTGCTACACATGTAATCTAGAAATCAGCATATAGCAACAGCGGTCTATGTATGTAGTCTATGTATGTAATCTAGGTATCAGCATATAGCAACAGTCTGCTATACATGTAATCTAGGTATCATCATATAGCAACAGTCTGCTATGTATATAATACAGACATCAGCAAATAGCAACAGTCTGCTATGAATATAATCCAGACATCAACATATAGCAACAGTCTGCTATGTAGATAATCCAGATAGCAGACTGTTGCTATATGCTGATATGTAAATAATCCAGATATCTGTATATAGCAACAGTCTGCTATGTATGTAATCTAGATATCAGCATAGGAGAAGATGAGAGGTCTGTGTCCTAATGTCTGTGTATTGGGAGGAGGTGAGAGGTCTGTGACCTGATGTCTGTGTATTAGGAGGAGATGAGAGGTCTGTGCCCTGATGTCTGTGTAGTAGGAGGAGGTGAGAGGTATGTGTCCTGATGTCTGTGTATTAGGAGGAAGTGAGAGGTCTGTGACCTGATGTCTGTGTATTAGGAGGAAGTGAGGGGTCTGTGTCCTGATGTCTGTGTATTAGAAGGAGGTGAGAGGTCCGTGTATTAGGAGGTGAGACATCCGTGTATTAGGAGGTGAGAGGTCCGTGTATTAGGAGGTGAGAGGTCCGTGTATTAGGAGGTGAGAGGTCAGTGTATTAGGAGGTGAGAGGTCCGTGTATTAGGAGGTGAGAGGTCCGTGTATTAGGAGGTGAGAGGTCCGTGTATTAGGAGGTGAGAGGTCCGTGTATTAGGAGGTGAGAGGTTTGTGTCCTGATGCCTGTGTATTAGAAGGAGGTGAGAGGTTTGTGCCCTGATGCCTGTGTATTAGGAGCAGGTGAGAGGTCTGTGCCCTGATGTCTGTGTATTAAGAGGAGAGAGGTCCGTGTATTAGGAGGTGAGGGGTTTGTGTCCTGATGTCTGTGTATTAGGAGGAGGTGAGAGGTTTGTGCCCTGATGCCTGTGTATTAGGAGCAGGTGAGAGGTCTGTGCCCTGATGTCTGTGTATTAGGAGGTGAGAGGTCCGTGTATTAGGAGGTGAGGGGTTTGTGTCCTGATGCCTGTGTATTAGGAGGAGGTGAGAGGTTTGTGCCCTGATGCCTGTGTATTAGGAGCAGGTGAGAGGTCTGTGCCCTGATGTCTGTGTATTAAGAGGAGGAGAGAGGTCTGTGCCCGGATGTCTGTGTATGAGGAGGTGGTGAGAGGGCTGTGTATTAGGTGAGAGGTCCGTGTATTAGGAGGTGAGGGGTTTGTGTCCTGATGCCTGTGTATTAGGAGCAGGTGAGAGGTCTGTGCCCTGATGTCTGTGTATGAGGAGGTGGAGAGAGGGCTGTGTATTAGGTGAAAGGTCTGTATTCTCTATATTAGGAGAAAAAGCATGTGTTAAAAACTTACCTCAGCAGATGAAAATACGCCTCTAGATGAAACCATTAAAACTTTCTTTTCTGTACTCTCGATGGCAAATGTCAACACTGCACGGCTCTCCTGGAGACACGACATAACATAATTAGTCTGTCACCTGTTCTTTATTTGATCTTTCCACTGAATCCATGAATACTAGTTTATGTATGACTGGTGGTTCCATGTTTGCCTGAACTGTGATGCCCTTCAGTGCTTCACTGTCGCTTGTACGTTACTAAAAAATGCAGTCGAGTCACATTATTATGACCAGCAAGACGTTCGCCGAACTGTCATTTTAGACACACGTCTGGTAGCCCCTGGGTTCGTTTTGACGGTGAGCTGCTCCACTGTAGCGTGTCAGCCTGCCCTCACGCACATCCGTAGCAGAAGTTCACTTCTCACATCAATGGCACGTGGTGCTCTGCACTTTCCACGTCGGTTATTTGCAATGGTGCCCTTTGTCCAGTCACGATACACCTTCACCACAGCACCATGTGAACAGGTCACAAACTGCGCTGTGTCAGAAACACCGCCACCCTTGGCACGAAAGCCGATAATCACCCCTTTTTGCAACTCTGATAAATCGCCCCTTTTACCCATGACAACAACGAGTGATACGTGCAGGCGGCCTATCACACACCTTATATACCCACCAAGCCAACACACGACACGTGACGTACTTCATGGGCTGCGTGCTGCCGACGTCAAATGTAGAAGGTGCTCATAACAATGTGACTCGACCGTGTAGAAGGATCACCGATTACTATGCTCTAGGCTTAAATATATTTAACTACAATAACAGTGGACGGCTAACCTGTTTTAGTGTTTGCAACAGAAAAGGCTTTCTTATATACAGTTTTCCATGATTTTTCCTAAAGGTACTGTCACACAATTAATGCAAGCTGATATACTGTATGTGGCCCAAATATAATCAGCTAGTACTCTCAATTACAGAGGTATACATAATTTTGGGTCATGGTGGTGCAGTGGTTAGCATTGCTGCTTCACATGGGTTTGATTCCCACCAGGGACCTATCCGTGGGTGGCGTTTATATGTTCTTCCCATGTTTGCTTGTGCTTCCTTGACTACACTACAAAGACATACTGGTAGGTTACATGGCTTTTACCATGTGACGTGCAGGAACCGGCGCTATTCTGGCCATTTAGCCCATAGATTTGAAGTCACAATAATTTAAAAAAAAAAGGTTGGTTTTGCCATTTTTATGATTGTTGCTTTAAAATCAGTGGTTCTCCACCTTGGTCCTCAGGACCCCAAACAGCTCACGTTTTCCAGGTCTCCTAGCAGGAGCACAGGTGTACTCATGGAATGCAGTCATGTGACCACTGCTCGCATTACTCACTGACACATGCTATAAGATCAACAGATGGAACTAATTATTGCACTTATGATTCTGTGAGGAGACCTGGAAGAAATGAACTGTTTGGGGTCCTGAGGACCGAGTGTGAGAATCACTGCTTTCAATTTACGGACTAAAGTACCACTGGAATTGCACCAGTTCCTGCAACTTGCATGCTATTACATGTGGGCCTAAATGTACAGATCTGTACAATGGGCCTAATTCTGAGTTGATCGCAGCAGCAAATTTGTTAGCAGTTGGGCAAAACCATGTGCACTGCAGGAGGGGCAGATATAACATGTGCAGAGAGAGTTAGACTTGGGTGGAGTGTATTCAAACTGAAATCTAAATTGCAGTGTAAAAATAAAGCAGCCAGTATTTACCCTGCACGGAAACAAAGTAACCCACCCAAATCTAACTCTCTCTGCACATGTTATATCTGCTACCCCTGCAGTGCACATGGTTTTGCCCAATTGCTAACAAACTTGCTGCTGCGATCAACTCAGAATTACCCCCAATATGTAGATGCTGTTAATAAACATTGGATACAAGGTCTGACACCGTTATACAGTCCAGGCGACTAAGGGGCTGATTGTAGAGTTTAGAGGAAATCTGTTTTGCAGACGTACAGTATATTGCGGATGACTTTCGTTCCACTCTGCACCAGCCCCCAAGTCTCATCCCCATATCAGAGGTGTATTTCAATAGGTCCGATTTGTGCCCCTCCTCCATACATAATGCCCAATCTAGTGAGATTTGTATACAATAGCCAACATCGGTCTGGCCCACCCACATAAAACTTAAAATGCATAAAGTTAACTCGCATAATATATATTACCCACATTAATGTAATGACCGACCTTTTGCTGTTTGGTGTTGGGATCGAGGATTAACTGATCATCGGTGTCCAGGGCACAGGTGACCCCACAGAACATAGAGCGCATAGGGAGGCCAGCATCCACCAAACCCATGCAGGCCGCATTCAGGCAGCAGGCCAGTAACTGGGCGCTGTTAAGGTTTGGAACAAATGGGCAGAGAGCCAGAGAGGCTAAAGGGCGGGAGAGGAAAAAGGGAGGGAAATTACATGAAAGGGGAAGTGAGCCATGTACTGGTAATTACACTGCGTGCCTGACAAATGGGAAATATCAAAAACAGTTACCTACATGGCTTGTGGGAGGTAAAACTATTGCTAAATCATTTAAGGGTTGCTCACTGCCTGTTACCACACATCTGAAATGGTCAGTTTCACATCCTCAGTCACTGAGGGATAAAAAAACAAACCCCCCCCCCCAAAAAAAACAAAACAAAAACAAAACAAAACAAAAAACTGAAAAAATATGGACCCACCAGCGGGGACAGATGTTACATAAAGCACCTACAGATGTGGCAATTAGCAAAATACATTTAATTGGCTCTCAGATAAAAAATAAAACAAGGTAGCACCTGTCATGGCAGCCTCCAGGCTGAGACTGTATGTATTATATAACGTGTCACGCGTAGGAGTAACCAACTCTAAAAGTTTTACCATTTCTTAGGTTTAATATAATTCAAAAACCAAAAGCATGGAAGGCGTCACTGAATCCTTTTAGCAGGGTATAGTATGAAAATAACAACATCCCAAGGGCCTCTCTGAAATAGGACAGCAGAGCTACAGTATGCAGATATAAGAGACTGATAATTATTTCCAGCAGACTCCGCGCAGCTTATTTATACAGTGCAATAACCCCTACAGAGATTAGCATCTGATGATGTAGTCAGACAGTGAAAACCGCTGTGCCGCCGAAGCAGTATTGAACAAATGCTAGTTTGAGGAGCGTATCTTGCAGATAGTCTCATCGCGCCTGACCCGGGGCCATGTAGGTACAAGTGCGGATCAGATGGGTCTTTTGCATCAAGTACAGGCCGGTGTAAGTGATGATGTCAACTATCAGACAATGGGGTCGATTCAATTAGACTTGCCCAACGAGTCCATGAGAGTAAGAGCTGCTATATAATGCACTTATGAACTCGCTGATTTTCGTTCACAGCCCTACAAGACTGCACACAAAAATCTCTAAGTCCAGGGCAAGAGCAGGGGCAATGGCAATTTATACCCCTCGTGGCTAATTAAATTGAGCATGTATAGTGGCCAGGTGCCTCACACAGATGCATACAATGCTGCATATGGGCAAACATACAGGGATATTTCCATGCACCCAATGTAAGAAATAATGGCTGCTTTGGAGCGGAGCCAGTCTGTTGAGCTGCTGTGGGCTACTGTACATTCATACTTTGATAGTTATGCAGTCTGTTGAGCTGCTGTGGGCTACTGCACATTCATACTTTGATAGTTATGCAGTCGGTTGAGCTGCTGTGGGCTACTGCACATTCATACTTTCATAGTTATGCAGTCTGTTGAGCTGCTGTGGGCTACTGCACATTCATACTTTCATAGTTATGCAGTCTGTTGAGCTGCTGTGGGCTACTGCACATTCATACTTTCATAGTTATGCAGTCTGTTGAGCTGCTGTGGGCTACTGCACATTCATACTTTCATAGTTATGCAGTCTGTTGAGCTGCTGTAGGCTACTGCACATTCATACTTTGATAGTTATGCTGTCTGTTGAGCTGCTGTGGGCTACTGCACATTCATACTTTCATAGTTATGCAGTCTGTTGAGCTGCTGTGGGCTACTGCACATTCATACTTTCATAGTTATGCAGTCTGTTGAGCTGCTGTGGGCTACTGCACATTCGTACTTTCATAGTTATGCAGTCTGTTGAGCTGCTGTGGGCTACGGCACATTCATACTTTCATAGTTATGCAGTCTGTTGAGCTGCTGTGGGCTACTGCACATTGCATAACTATGAAAGTATGAATGTGCAGTAGCCCACAGCAGCTCAACAGACTGCATAACTATGAAAGTATGAGTCTGTTGAGCTGCTGTAGGCTACTGCACATTCATACTTTCACAGTTATGCAGTCTGTTGAGCTGCTGTGGGCTACTGCACATTCATACTGTCATAGTTATGCAGTCTGTTGAGCTGCTGTGGGCTACTGCACATTCATACTTTCATAGTTATGCAGTCTGTTGAGCTGCTGTGGGCTACTGCACATTCATACTTTCATAGTTATTGGTGCTTCAGGAAAGAAAGAGACAGTGGCAAAATCCAGCTACATTATATGAATAAAACGCAGACAGGTAGCAGACGAGTCCTATTTTAAGCCTGTTTACCAGCTGCGCAGACATCTCCTGTTCAGCAGTACTAGACATCTTAATTTCAAGAGATACCTGTGTGGCTCTAATTAACTTGCTAATTTCTGAAAAATTACAAGATAATGGATCCTATCTATATCGTATGAACACATTCCTGGAGTATTAGACTACTCACCAGCACAGCACATTCACAAATCTGCTGTGTATCCGGGATACAGAATAAGGACCTATCCGGGGGAGATGAAGTGCACTGCTGTTGTGACAGAGGTCTGTGTAGCCTAGCAAATGGCTGTACTGCTCTCTCCTGTATGTGTGCCTTATAATTTGCACGGAAAATGCATAGATATAGGTCACGTTCATATGTTCAGATGAACAACATTCAATTCCATAGAAAGTGCAGGTGGCGAAAGTACTTTTAGCGCATTCAGAAGGATGCTGCTCAGCTGAACCCATAATAAATAACAAATGCACTTCTGACCTGCCAAGCACCAATTACTGAACTGAACATGCATGTAGAAGCACATGCATGTAACACGTTTCTGTAATCCCACGTCCCTCACTCCTGCAATTTATGGGCTTTCTGAGAATAAATACAATGAACTGACCAGAAATGCGGATTTAACCCTGTCAGAGCCAGCATAATAATAGATAGTTGTATGGGGACTAAGAAAATAAAGGATACACTGACTGAATATAGATAAAGTCCCCATAGAGTCAGGTATCAGCACATGGCTACTCGGATACGTCCAGTGCTGCTGTAGAATGTACGCTCTCTGCACTACAGGTTTCAGTTTAAAATTATATTGGAGTCAAATTAAATGTCCCTGCCCAATGTCTGACATTAGATTTTCATTATTTTCAGTATTGCACCAACAGGAGAGTAACTCGCAGGCAGGAAGAAGACTGCGTTGTAATAGTGAATAACATAAAAAAGAATAAAACATAGCACAGGCTAATGCTGGGAGACAGGACGGTAAGTAATTAAATGAATTGTAGAAATGCTGCATAGGAATTTTGAGTGAAGAACTCCTGCCCCCCAGTGGCCACACACAGGAATGACACTGGAGAGGAAGAGATCTTGGACAAAAGGATACAGAGCCCCCATCATTAATGACCTGGAGTACGATGGTAATTGATGTTCGAGGATGCAGGGTCCCTAAGATCACAGACTCACATGTCTCCCGAATCAACTGTTCCTGGTTCTTTTCTTGTATGGCTGGCCGGGAAAGGGTGTGAAAATACTTAGTAAACATGGTAATAGATATACATATATATATAGCTAGCAGTAACAATCTGGCTTTCTGTTATCGCTCATTCAGACTACCTGCATTTACTGATGTTGGATGTTCAATGGAAAGTAACGTTGCACACATATGAAATACAAGGGATGTGCAATAAGTTTCTGGATGTGCAGTGCATCTGTAGAGTAGATACACTCTGACTGGTTGTGAACTGTAACCTCTGATAAACTTCTTGTGAAATGTCAAGGCACACCGAAGGTGCCAGCATGCTCACTTCCTTCACCAACTCGTTTCGGAACTCATCAGAGGCCACTGGAGAACCATGATCTTCTGCGACTACAAGAGTGGTCTGCGAAAGCAGGAGAGTTTTGTCCAACTGCGAGCTGTTTTTGGGAGGAAGCAACGCCCTGAATTTCGGTGCATGATATTGTCCAATGAAGACAAGGAGCGCTGCAGCCAACCTGTATTCACCATCACCGAAGACAACGCTGTTGCCATGTGGGCCATAGTTGAGGTGGACATCAGGGCGACTGTGACCTAGTAAGAGAAGGAGATCGGCATCTCATCGGGATCCATCCACTTGATACTGCACAAAAAATAAGAATTTACTCACCGGTAATTCTATTTCTCGTAGTCCGTAGTGGATGCTGGGAACTCCGTAAGGACCATGGGGAATAGACGGGCTCCGCAGGAGACTGGGCACTCTAAAAGAAAGATTAGGTACTATCTGGTGTGCACTGGCTCCTCCCTCTATGTCCCTCCTCCAGACCTCAGTTAGGGAAACTGTGCCCGGAAGAGCTGACACAACAAGGAAAGGATTTGGAATTCAGGGTAAGACTCATACCAGCCACACCAATCACACTGTACAACTTGTGATAACCATACCCAGTTAACAGTATGAACAACAACTGAGCCTCCTTGTACGGATGGCTCATAACAATAACCCTTTAGTGAAGCAATAACTATATACATGTATTGCAGAGAGTCCGCACTTGGGACGGGCGCCCAGCATCCACTACGGACTACGAGAAATAGAACTACCGGTGAGTAAATTCTTATTTTCTCTGACGTCCTAGTGGATGCTGGGAACTCCGTAAGGACCATGGGGATTATACCAAAGCTCCCAAACGGGCGGTAGTGCGCGGATGACTCTGCAGCACCGAATGGGCAAACTCAAGGTCCTCCTCAGCCAGGGTATCAAACTTGTAGAACTTTGCAAATGTGTTTGAACCCGACCAAGTAGCAGCTCGGCAAAGCTGTAATGCCGAGACCCCTCGGGCAGCCGCCCAAGAAGAGCCCACCTTCCTCGTGGAATGGGCTTTTACTGATTTAGGATGCGGCAGTCCAGCCACAGAATGTGCCAGCTGAATCGTGCAACAAATCCAGCGAGCAATAGTTTGCTTTGAAGCAGGAGCACCCAGCTTGTTGGGTGCATGCAGGATAAATAGCAAGTCAGTTTTCCTGACTCCAGCCGTCCTGGAAACATAAATCTTCAAAGCCCTGACTACGTCCAGCAACTTGGAAGCCTCCAAGTCCCGAGTAGCCGCAGGCACCACAATAGGTTGGTTCAAATGAAACGCTGATACCACCTTTGGGAGAAATTGGGAACGAGTCCTCAATTCTGCCCTGTCCATATGGAAGATCAGATACGGGCTTTTACATGACAAAGCCGCCAATTCTGACACACGCCTAGCTGAAGCCAAGGCCAACAGCATGACCACCTTCCACGTGAGATACTTTAGCTCCACGGTTTTAAGTGGCTCAAACCAGTGTGATTTCAGGAAATCCAACACAACGTTATGATCCCAAGGTGCCACTGGAGGCACAAAAAGGGGGCTGAATATGCAGCACTCCCTTAACAAACGTCTGAACTTCAGGCAGTGAAGCCAGTTCTTTTTGAAAGAAAATAGATAGGGCCGAAATCTGGACCCTTATGGATCCTAATTTTAGGCCCATAGTCACTCCTGACTGTAGGAAGTGCAGGAATCGACCCAGCTGGAATTCCTCTGTAGGGGCCTTCCTGGCCTCACACCAAGCAACATATTTTCGCCATATACGTGATAATGTTTTGCTGTCACGTCTTTCCTAGCCTTTATCAGCGTAGGAATAACTTCATCCGGAATGCCCTTTTCCGCTAGGATCAGGCGTTCAACCGCCATGCCGTCAAACGTAGCCGCGGTAAGTCTTGGAACAGACAGGGCCCCTGCTGTAACAGGTACTGTCTGAGAGGCAGAGGCCATGGGTCCTCTGAGATAATTTCTTGTAGTTCTGGGTACCAAGTTCTTCTTGGCCAATCCGGAACGATGAGTATAGTTCTTACTCCTCTCTTTCTTACTATCCTCAGTACCTTGGGTATGAGAGGAAGAGGAGGGAACACATAAACAGACTGGTACACCCACGGTGTCACTAGTGCGTCCACAGCTATCGCCTGAGGGTCCCTTGACCTGGCGCAATATCTTTTTAGCTTTTTGTTGAGGCGGGACGCCATCATGTCCACCTGTGGCAGTTCCCAGCGATTTACAATCTGTGTGAAGACTTCTTGATGAAGTCCCCACTCTCCCGGGTGGAGGTCGTACCTGCTGAAGAAGTCTGCTTCCCAGTTGTCCACTCCCGGAATGAACACTGCTGACAGTGCTAGCACGTGATTCTCCGCCCATCGAAGAATCCTTGTGGCTTCTGCCATTGCCATCCTGCTTCTTGTGCCGCCCTGGCGGTTTACATGGGCGACCGCCGTGATGTTGTCTGACTGAATCAGTACTGGTTGGTTTTAAAACAGGGGCTCTGCTTGCCTCCGGGCGTTGTAAATGGCCCTTAGTTCCAGTATATTTATGTGTAGTGAAGTCTCCAGACTTGACCACTGTCCTTGGAAGTTTCTTCCCTGAGTGACTGCCCCCCATCCTCGGAGGCTTGCATCCGTGGTCACCAGGACCCAGTCCTGTATGCCGAACCTGCGGCCCTCGAGAAGATGAGCACTCTGCAGCCACCACAGCAGAGACACCCTGGCCCTTGGGGACAGGGTGATCAACCGATGCATCAGAAGATGCGATCTGGACCATTTGACAGATCCCACTGAAAGATCCTTGCATGGAACCTGCCGAAGGGAATTGCTTCGTAGGAAGCCACCATCTTTCCCAGGACTCGCGTGCAGTGATGCACCGACACCTGTTTTGGTTTCAGGAGGTCCCTGACCAGAGATGACAATTCCTGGGCCTTCTCCACCGGGAGAAACATCTTCTTCTGTTCTGTGTCCAGAATCATGCCCAGGAAAAGCAGACGCGTCGCAGGAATCAGCCGTGCTGTTGCAACACTTCCTGAGAGAGTGCTACGCTGACCAACAACTGCTCTCTGGACCTCGCCTTTATGAGGAGATCGTCCAAGTACGGGATAATAATAACTCCCTTCTTCCGAAGGAGTATCATCATTTCGGCCATTACCTTGGTAAATATTCTCGGTGCCGTGGACAGGCCAAACGGCAACGTCTGGAATTGGTAATGACAGTCCTGTACCACAAATCTGAGGTACTCCTGGTGAGGTGGGTAAATGGGGACATGCAAGTAAGCATCTTTGATGTCCAGCGACACCATAAAATCCCCCTCTTCCAGGCTTGCAATGACCGCTCTGAGCGATTCCATTTTGAACTTGAATTTCTTTATATAAGTGTTCAAGGACTTTAAATTCAGAATGGGTCTCACCGAACCGTCCGGTTTCGGTACCACAAACATTGTGGAATAGTAACCCCTTCCCTGTTGAAGGAGGGGGACCTTGATTATCACCTGCTGGAGGTACAGCTTGTGAATTGCCGCCAGTACTACCTCCCTTTCCCTGGGAGCAGCTGGCAAGGCAGATTTGAGGTAACGGCGAGGGAGAGTCGCTTCGAACTCCAGCTTGTATCCCTGAGATACAATTTGTACAGCCCATAGATCCACTTGTGAGCGAACCCACTGGTTGCTGAAGTTTCGGAGACGCGCCCCCACCGCACCTGGCTCCGCCTGTGGAGCCCCAACGTCATGCGGTGGACTTAGTGGAAGCAGGGGAGGATTTTTGTTCCTGGGAACTGGCTGCCTGGTGCAGCATCTTTCCTCTACCCTTGACTCTGGCCAGAAAGGATGCTCCTCTGACCCGCTTGCCTTTCTGAGGCCGAAAGGACTGCACTTGATAATACGGTGCTTTCTTAGGCTGTGAGGGAACCTGAGGCAAAAAAGTCGACTTCCCAGCTGTTGCTGTGGATACGAGGTCCGAGAGACCGTCCCCAAACAATTCCTCACCCTTATAAGGCAAAACCTCCATGTGTTTTTTAGAATCAGCATCACCTGTCCACTGCCGAGTCCATAATACTCTCCTGGCAGAAATGGACATTGCATTAATTCTAGATGCCAGCAGGCAAATGTCCCTCTGGGCATCCCGCATATATAAGACGACGTCTTTTATATGTTCGGGGGTTAGCAAAGCAGTATCCCTGTCGAGGGAATCAATGTTGTCTGACAGGGTATCAGTCCATGCTGCTGCAGCACTACACATCCAGGCTAAAGCAATAGCAGGTCTCAGTAGAGTACCAGAGTGTGTATACACAGACTTCAGGATAGCTTCCTGCTTTCTATCCGCAGGCTCATTTAGGGCGGCCGTATCCTGAGACGGCAGTGCCACCTTTTAGATAAGCGTGTGAGCCCCTTGTCCACCCTAGGGGATGTTTCCCAAAGTAACCTATCCGTTGGCGGGAAAGGGTACGCCATCAGTAACCTCTTAGAAATCACTAGTTTCTTATCAGGGGAACTCCACGCTTCTTCACACAATTCATTTAATTCATCAGATGGGGGAAAAGTCACTGGCTGCTTTTTCTCCCCAAACATAATACCCCTCTTGGTGGTAACCGGGTTAATGTCAGAAAATAAGATTTTACTCACCGGTAAATCTATTTCTCGTAGTCCGTAGTGGATGCTGGGACTCCGTAAGGACCATGGGGAATAGCGGCTCCGCAGGAGACTGGGCACAACTAAAGAAAGCTTTAGGACTACCTGGTGTGCACTGGCTCCTCCCACCATGACCCTCCTCCAGACCTCAGTTAGGATACTGTGCCCGGAAGAGCTGACACAATAAGGAAGGATTTTGAATCCCGGGTAAGACTCATACCAGCCACACCAATCACACCGTATAACTCGTGATACTATACCCAGTTAACAGTATGAAATATAACGGAGCCTCTCAACAGATGGCTCAACAATAACCCTTTAGTTAGGCAATACCTATATACAAGTATTGCAGACAATCCGCACTTGGGATGGGCGCCCAGCATCCACTACGGACTACGAGAAATAGATTTACCGGTGAGTAAAATCTTATTTTCTCTGACGTCCTAAGTGGATGCTGGGACTCCGTAAGGACCATGGGGATTATACCAAAGCTCCCAAACGGGCGGGAGAGTGCGGATGACTCTGCAGCACCGAATGAGCAAACTCTAGGTCCTCCTCAGCCAGGGTATCAAACTTGTAGACTCTTGCAAAAGTGTTTGTACCCGACCAAGTAACAGCTCGGCAAATTTGTAAAGCCGAGACCCCTCGGGCAGCCGCCCAAGAAGAGCCCACTTTCCTCGTGGAATGGGCTTTTACAGATTTAGGGTGCGGCAGTCCAGCCGCAGAATGTGCAAGTTGAATCGTGCTACAGATCCAGCGAGCAATAGTCTGCTTAGAAGCAGGAGCACCCAGCTTGTTGGGTGCATACAGGATAAATAGCGAGTCAGTTTTCCTGACTCCAACCGTCCTGGAAACATATTTTTCAGGGCCCTGACTACGTCCAGTAACTTGGAATCCTCCAAGTCCCAAGTAGCCGCAGGCACCACAATAGGTTGGTTCACATGAAAAACTGATACCACCTTAGGAAGGAATTGGGAACGAGTCCTCAATTCCGCCCTATCCATATAAAAAAAATTAGATAAGGGCTTTTGCATGATAAAGCCGCTAATTCTGATACACGCCTGGCCGACGCCAAGGCCAACAGCATGACCACTTTCCACGTGAGGTATTTTAGCTCCACGGATTTAAGTGGCTCAACCCAATGCGACTTCAGGAAATCCAACACCACGTTGAGATCCCACGGTGCCACTGGAGGCACAAACGGGGGCTGACTATGCAGCACTCACTTAACAAAAGTCTGAACTTCAGGCAGTGAAGTCAGTTCTATTTTGGAAGAAAATCGATAGAGCCGAAATCTGGACCTTAATGGAACCCAATTTTAGGCCCATAGTCACCCCTGACTGTAGGAAGTGCAGAAATCGACCTAGCTGAAATTCCTCCGTTGGGGCCTTCCTGGCCTCACAGCACGCAACATATTTCCGCCATATGCGGTGATAATGGTTTGCGTTCACTTCTTTCCTAGCTTTAATTAGCGTAGGGATAACTTCCTCCGGAATGCCCTTTTCCTTCAGGATCCGGCGTTCAACCGCCATGCCGTCAAACGCAGCCGCGGTACGTCTTGGAACAGACAGGCCCCCTGCTGCAGCAGGTCCTGTCTGAGCGGCAGAGGCCATGGGTCCTCTGAGATCATTTCTTGGAGTTCTGGGTAACAAGCTCTTCTTGGCCAATCCGGAACAATGAGTATAGTTCTTACTCCTCTCCTTCTTATTATTCTCATTACCCTGGGTATGAGAGGCAGAGAAGGGAACACATACACCGACTGGTACACCCACGGTGTTACCAGAGCGTCCACAGCTATCGCCTGAGGGTCCCTTGACCTGGCGCAATATCTTTTTAGCTTTTTGTTGAGGCGGGACGCCATCATGTCCTTTCCCAACGGTGTACAATCATTTGGAAGACTACTGGATGAAGTCCCCACTCTCCCGGGTGGAGGTCGTGTCTGCTGAGAAAGTCTGCTTCCCAGTTGTCCACTCCGGGAATGAACACTGCTGACAGTGCTAACACATGATTTTCCGCCCATCGGAGAATCCTTGTGGCTTCTGCCATCGCCATCCTGCTTCTTGTGCCGCCCTGTCGGTTTACATGAGCGACCGCCGTGATGTTGTCTGACTGGATCAGCACCGGCCGGTGTTGAAGCAGGGGTCTAGCCTGACTTAGGGCATTGTAAATGGCACTTAGTTCCAGAATATTTTTGTGTAGGGAAGTCTCCTGACTTGTCCATAGTCCTTGGAAGTTTCTTCCCTGTGTGACTGCCCCCCAGCCTCGAAGGCTGGCATCCGTGGTCACCAGGACCCAGTCCTGTATGCCGAATCTGCGGCCCTCTAGAAGATGAGCACTCTGCAGCCACCACAACAGCGACACCCTGGCCCTTGGAGACAGGGCTATCCGCCGATGCATCTGAAGATGCGACCCGGACCACTTGTCCCACAGATCCCACTGGAAGATCCTTGCATGGGACCTGGCGAATGGAATTCCTTCGTAAGAAGCTACCATCTTTCCCAGGGCTCGCGTGCATTGATGCACCGACACCTGTATTTGTATTAGGAGGTCTCTGTCTAGAGACGACAACTCCTTGGACTTCTCCTCCGGGAGAAACCCTTTTTTCTTGTTCTGTGTCCAGAACCATACCCAGGAACAGTAGACGCGTCGTAGGAACCAGCTGCGACTTCGGAATATTCAGAATCCAGCCGTGCTGTTGTAGCACTTCCCGAGATAGTGCTACTCCGACGAACAACTGCTCCCTGGACCTCGCCTTTATAAGGAGCTCGTCCAAGTACAGGATAATTATCTCGGCCATTACCTTGGTAAATACCCTCGGTGCCGGGGACAGACCAACGGCAACGTCTGGAATTGGTAATGACAATCCTGTACCACAATTTTGAAGTACTCCTGGTGAGGAGGGTAAATAGGGACATGCAGGTAAGCATCCTTGATGTCCAGTGATACCATGAAATTCTCCAGGCTTGCAATAATCGCCCTGAGCGATTCCATTTTGAACTTGAACCTTCGTATATAACTGTTCAAAAATTTCAATTTTAGAATGGGTCTCACCGAACAGTCTGGTTTTGGTACCACAAACATTTTGGAATAGTAACCCCGGCCTTGTTGAAGGAGGGGTACCTTGATTTCACCTGCTGGAAGTACAGCTTGTGAATTGCCGCCAGTACTACCTCCCTTTCTCCGAGGGCAGCAGGCAAGGCTGATGTGAGGTAACGGCGAGGGGGAACTCCAGCTTGTATCCCTGTGATACTACTTGCAGAACCTAGGGATCCACCTGTGGGCAAGCCCACTGGTCCCTGAAGTTCCCGAGACGCGCCCCCACCGCACCTGTCTCCACCTGTGGAGCCCCAGCGTCATGCGGTGGACTCAGAGGAAGCGGGGGAAGATTTTTGATCCTGGGAACTGGCTGTCTGGTGCAGATTTTTCCTTCTTCCCTGGTCTCTGTGCAGAAAGGAAGCGCCTTTGACCCGCTTGCTTTTCTGAAGCTGAAAGGACTGTACCTGAAAATACGGTGCTTTCTTAGGCTGTGAGGAAACCTGAGGTAAAAATTTTTCTTCCCAGCTGTTGCTGTGGATACGAGGTCCCAGAGACCATCCCCAAACAATTCCTCACCCTTATAAGGCAGAATCTCCATGTGCCTTTTAAAGTTAGCATCACCTGTCCACTGCCGGGTCTCTAATACCCTCCTGGCAGAATGGACATTGCATTAATTCTGGATGCCAGCCGGCAAATATCCCTCTGTGCATCCCTCATATATAAGACGACGTCTTTAATATGCTCCATGTTAGCAAAATATTATCCCTGTCTAGGGTATTAATATTATCTGACAGGGTATCAGACCACGCTGCAGCAGCACTATTCATGCTGAGGCAATTGCAGGTCTCAGTATAGTACCTGAGTGTGTATATACAGACTTCAGGATAGCCTCCTGCTTTTTATCAGCAGCCACTAGACGGCAGTGCCACCTTTTTTGACAAACGTGTGAGCGCCTTATCCACCCTAGGGGATATCTCCCCACGTGACCTATCCTCTGGCGGGAAAGGGTACGCCAGCAGTAACTTTTTAGAAATTACCAGTTTCTTATCGGGGGAACCCACGCTTCTTTACACACTTCATTCACTCATCTGATGGGGGAACAAAACACTGGCTGCTTTTTCTCCCCAAACATAAAACCCCTTTTATGTGGTACTTGGGTTAATGTCAGAAATGTGTAACACATTTTTCATTGCCGAGATCATGCAACGGATGTTCCTAGTGGATTGTGTATATGTCTCAACCTCGTCGACACTGGAGTCAGACTCCGTGTCGACATCTGTGTCTGCCATCTGAGGTAACGGGCGTTTTGTGAGCCCCTGATGGCCTTTGAGACGCCTGGGCAGGCGCGGGCTGAGAAGCCGGCTGTCCCACAGCTGTTACGTCATTCAGCCTTTCATGTAAGGAGTTGACAATGTCGGTTAATACCTTCCACCTATCCATCCACTCTGGTGTCGGCCCCACAGGGGGCGACATCCCATTTATCGGCCTCTGCTCCGCCTCCACGTAACCTTCCTCATCCAACATGTCGACACAGCCGTACCGACACACCGCACACACACAGGGAATGCTCTGACTGAGGACAGGACCCCACAAAGTCCTTTGGGGACACAGAGAGAGAGAGTATGCCAGCACACACCAGAGCGCTATATAATGCAGGGATTAACACTATAACTGAGTGATTTTTCCCCCAATAGCTGCTTGTATACACATATTGCGCCTAAATTTAGTGCCCCCCCTCTCTTTTTAACCCTTTGAGCCTGAAAACTACAGGGGAGAGCCTGGGGAGCTGTCTTCCAGCTGCACTGTGAAGAAAAAATGGTGCCAGTGTGCTGAGGGAGATAGCCCCGCCCCTTTTTCGGCTGACTTTTCTCCCGCTTTTTTCATGGATTCTGGCAGGGGTAATTTATCACATATATAGCCCTGGAACTATATATTGTGATGATTTGCCAGCCAAGGTGTTTATATTGCTGCTCATGGCGCCCCCCACCAGCGCCCTGCACCCATTAGTGACCGGAGTGTGAGGTGTGCATGAGGAGCAATGGCGCACAGCTGCAGTGCTGTGCGCTACCTTGTTGAAGACCGAGGTCTTCTGCCGCCGATTTTCCGGACCACTTCTTGCTTCTGGCTCTGTAAGGGGGACGGCGGCGCGGCTCCGGGACCGAACGATCGAGGTTGGGTCCTGTGTTCGATCCCTCTGGAGCTAATGGTGTCCAGTAGCCTAAGAAGCCCAAACTATCTCCAGTCAGGTAGGTTCGCTTCTTCTCCCCTTAGTCCCTCGCTGCAGTGAGTCTGTTGCCAGCAGATCTCACTGTAAAATAAAAAACCTAAAATATACTTTCTTTCTAGGAGCTCAGGAGAGCCCCTAGTGTGCATCCAGCTCAGCCGGGCACAAGATTCTAACTGAGGTCTGGAGGAGGGTCATGATGGGAGGAGCCAGTGCACACCAGGTAGTCCTAAAGCTTTCTTTAGTTGTGCCCAGTCTCCTGCGGAGCCGCTATTCCCCATGGTCCTTACGGAGTCCCAGCATCCACTTAGGACGTCAGAGAAATGTGCAATACATCTTTCATTGCAGTAATCATGCATCGGATGGCCTTTGTAGACTGTACATTTGTCTCATCCTCATCTACACTGGAGTCAGACTCCGTGTCGACATCTGTGTCTACCATCTGAGCTAGCGGGCGTTTATGAGCTCCCGACGGCTTCTGAGACGCCTGGGCAGGCGCGGGCTGAGCCCCCGGCTGTCCCAAGGCTGCTACGTCATCGAACCTTTTATGTAAGGAGTTGACACTGTCGGTTAAGACCTTCCACATATCCATCCAATCAGGTGTCGGCCCCGTCGGGGGCGACACCACCTTTATCTGCCCCTGCTCCGCCTCCACGTAACCCTCCTCATCAAACATGTCGACACAGCCGTACCGACACACCGCACACACACAGGGAATGCTCAGACTGAGGACAGGACCCCACTAAGTCCTTTGGGGAGACAGAGAGAGAGTATGCCAGCACACACCACAGCGCTATATAACACAGGGATTCACACTATAAAAAGTGATTTACCCAATAGCTGCTTAAATATCTTATTTGCGCCTAAATTTATGTGCCCCCCCCTCTCTTTTTTACCCTTCTTGTATCAGGATACTGCAGGGGAGAGCCTGGGGAGCTGCTTCCAGCGGAGCTGTAAAGGGAAAATGACGCTGGTGTGCTGAGGAAGAAGGCCCCGCCCCCTCAGCGGCGGGCTTCTGTCCCACGTTTTCTGTAACTTAATAGCGGGGTTTTTTACACATATACAGTTAACAGACTGTATTATGTGTATTTTATGCCATGAGGTATTATAATTGCTGCCCAGGGCGCCCCCCCCCCCCCAGCGCCCTGCACCCTACAGTGACCGGAGTGTGTGGTGTGCTGTGGGAGCAATGGCGCACAGCTGCAGTGCTGTGCGCTACCTTAATGAAGGCAGGAGTCTTCTGCCGCCGATTTCATCGCTTCTCTTCTGTCTTCTGGCTCTGCAAGGGGGACGACGGCGCGGCTCCGGGAACGGACGATCGAGGTCAGGCCCTGTGTTCGAACCCTCTGGAGCTAATGGTGTCCAGTAGCCTAAGAAGCCCAAGCTAGCTGCAAGCAGGTAGGTTTGCTTCTCTCCCCTCAGTCCCACGTAGCAGTGAGTCTGTTGCCAGCAGATCTCACTGAAAATAAAAAACCTAACAAATACTTTCTTTTCTAGAAGCTCAGGAGAGCCCCTAGTGTGCAACCAGCTCGGGCCGGGCACAGATTCTAACTGAGGTCTGGAGGAGGGGCATAGAGGGAGGAGCCAGTGGACACCAGATAAAGTACCTAATCTTTCTTTTAAGAGTGCCCAGTCTCCTGCGGAGCCCGTCTATTCCCCATGGTCCTTACGGAGTACCCAGCATCCACTAGGACGTCAGAGAAAAATACATGTTCTGTTTAGCCTGGAACATAAGATTAGTAAGCTGGAGGAGATTCACCTTCACAGTGACGGCCCGTATGGATTCAAACTTACAAAAAATTACACCTGGTTCAGCATATTGCAAACAATCCTCATCCTTTCCTTAGCATTTATTTTCCAGATTTCCTGTTTTCATGGAAAATCATTCAGATGGGAAGAAAAACCAAAACAACAAATATACATGTAATAACCAACAATGGGGGTGATTCAGACCTGATCATCCACACTGACATGTGGGGGGATGCCCAGCACAGGACTAGTCCGCCCCGCATGTCAGTCCGGCCCCCCACAGTCAGCGGCGATGCTTTTGCACTTGAAGAGTAACTCCCGGCCAGCGCAGCTCCTGCGTGCTGGCCGGGAGTTACTCGTCGTTGTGATGGTCGCAGCCGCTGCAGCCCGCCCCCCGCACGGTCTGTGCCGCCCCCTCCCGCCCAGCAACCGCTTCTGCCTGTCAATCAGGCAGAGGCAATCGCTGAGCTACGACTTCTGACCTGATTGCTGCGATGAACGGCAGCGTGCGATCAGGTCAGAATGATCCCCAATGACTAAATGTGCCTCCTACCAGAAAGTGCTGACATTCAAGCATTTGAACGTCTATCCTTGTGGGAGGTGTACCCGGGTTTAGAAGAAGGCCGGACTTGCGTGAGGAGACGCTGGTGGGAGATCTGGCACTTCAAAGTTCTTCTATAGGAACATTTTTTCTGCCGCTGACGCGTTTCAACCTGCTGGTCTTTCTCAAGGCAATTGCCTTGAGAAAGGAACACGTTTTAGCACTTTTTGGTAGGAGGCAAATTTGGCTAATATTGGAAAACTCATTTATTGTATACTAGCTGAATACCCGTGCTTCGCTACGGAATTTCAAGTATAATCACAAAGATGTTATTGCAAGAGAATCTGTAGTCTGTGTCTTATTTTCACAACGGAATACGTATACCTAAAGTCAACTGGTTAGTTTATCACAGAAGATCAGCAATTAGACTTCAGGACATGCTCCGGCCGCCACTGCCAATCTGTCAAAAGGCTGGCGCCGAGGAAAATAATCCGCCTCCTTCTCTGCCCCGTCCCGCCTCTGATGCTGCCATGCTCAGTTCTGTAAATGCTGGGACGACAGGCCAAGCTCCGCCCATTGTATGTTAAATATGTCAGGTCTCCTTGCTTAGCTTTTCGCTCTCCTTATGGCTCTGCCTTTGTGGTAAAAAGGTAAAGATTTTTACACAACACCATGCTGATCGAGGCTGAACTTGGACTGAAACGGCATCGAGAGTGTCACTATCCATCTCAGCGAGCCCGACAACTGTGGATTTTTAAATGTCACCCCCTTCCCACCCCCACCCCTAGGGGTGACTTAACCCAACAGTAGTTTAAATCCAACATTGGACAGGTGAATCCCCCCCACCTTGTACACCGTGTGGCCATAAAGACACCTTCATTTAAATGAAAACTGCCAAGAGCTTAAAGGAAAGATCCAATGTGTGGACTGTTTAACTATGAATGCACTTCCTAGACCTAGTGTATATTTATACAGCGCAGCCATTTTCCACAGCACTGTACAGAGAATATTTCCCTATCCCCTGTCATACACACATGGTAATTTTTGGTAGAATCCAGTTACCCTATCATGATGTTTTTGGAGTGGTGGAAGGTTTATTTGTTATTATTTATTAACAGTTTCTTATATAGCGCAGCATATTCCGTTGCGCTTTACAATTAGAACAACAGTAATAGAACAAAACTGAGTAAAAACAGACAGACATGTGGCCACGACGGCTGAGGAGTAGGCAGCAGGTCTCGGGAGCTCCCCGGCTACCAAACTCCTGAAACCCATCCTGACTCCCTCTGGTGTCTCTACCCGGCCGAATTCTACACCCCATACTGTTGGGCACCGGCGGGCACCCTTCTCCGCAGTCTCCGGGATCCGTGGAGCGGCAATTACTGACCTCCGGCCCTGCACCTCCTCCGGATCCCCGGCCTCGATTTCGGCGCCCTCGGCCGCAGGACGCCCGGAGCTCGAGCGGCGGGCTGCTGCCGCCAGACACCGCGGGAAGACTGAGAAAAGGAGATAGCCTCTCCTCTACCTGTCGGGCTGTGGCCTGGGGCCCTGATACTCGGAGGAAAAGCAGGTACTCCTGGGGAAGGGGCACTGCGGCCATTTTAGAAGCAGATTTTATAGGCTGCTACCCACGCCTGGACATCTGAAGAGCTGCCTGATAGGATTCTCCTGTGTCCTGTGAACTGTTTCTGTTATCTGAGACCTTACTGCATGTTGCTCTCACCCATTCTCAATTTCTCAATATCTATGCTAAATAAACATATTGTTGGAAGCAAAGTCAGCTACTCCTACTGCACAGCTCTCCCAATCTACCACACAGGAGCTGCATATAGATTGGAACTGACTACACTGCTGTGCTGCACTAATATCCTACAGTGTACTACACACCAATATCCTACCTTTACCTCCCGGAATTTGCTGCAGGATATTCCCTCCTCAATATTCCCGTCCGTATTGTTACTTTTACACAAGCCTGTACTTCCTATCCATTGATATTTTGACCTAAAGACCGGGTACGGTTGTTTCCCGCCACTGATTATATACAACCTTGCTGCTGCCGCCTTCTAATTACACTTCTATACTGTAACCCTACCCTGGGGTGAGTGTGACTGCTCCTGTCCAACATGGTTAAGGGCGGCCAGAGTGCGGCCGCGGCCAAACTAGAAAGATATGCCAGGCAAACCAATCCCAGGGCTGCACCGGCTCCTTCTCATGGAGCCTCTCCAACACACTCGAACTCCCCCTCTGCGTCTGCTGCCAATTCCCCAGCGGCAGCGGAGGCGCCGTCTATTCAACAGGTGCTGGAGGCTATAGCTGGCAGTGAACAGCGTCTCTCCGATAAGATGGAAAAGGTGCAGTGCGATCTCTCCTTACTCCGACAAGATGTTCAACGTATCCGTGAGAGAGTGGGTGAGGCGGAGACACGGGTCTCCAATCTGGAAGATATGTGTGGCCCCCTGAAGCAGTCCGTATCCACGGTGACCCAGCAGGTTTCCTCCCTCCAGACCAAGCTTTTAGACATGGAGGGTCGGCTGCGCAGAAATAATGTAAGATTTGTAGGCCTGCCTGAAAGAGAAGAGGGCTCGCAACCGGAGGACTTCCTCGAATCTTGGCTTAAAGAGATGTATGGTGCTGAGTCCTTTACGGCCCAATTCACGGTGGAGCGTGCACATAGGATACCATCTCGGCCGCTACCTCCTGGTGCCCCTCCTCGCACCTTCATCGCCAAATTCCTGCATTATAAGGACCGTGACTCGGTTCTCCGCCTAGGTCGTACGAAGGGCCCGTTAGTCCGTAATGGAGTCAAGGTGTCGGCCTTCCCGGACTTTGCCGCAGACGTCCAGAAGGACCGAGCCCAGTTTATGCCTATTAAACGGCGTCCGCGGGACCTCAACATCTCATATTCCATGCTGTTTCCTTCAAGGCTCCGGGTTGTGGCGGATGGGGAGACCAAGTTTTTTAATTCCCCTAGAGAGGCGGCCCAATGGCTGGACAGATGTGCGCCGGGTGCTCGACAGCTTGCTCCGGACTGACCTCCTGCGTTGAAGAAGCTGGGGCCTAGACTACCTGAGGGAACGATTATAGATCGGGGAGCCCCCCTCCTTTGCATTGGTGGCTCAAGACTTTTACGTCCAAGTGCTGTTGGTTAGAGAGGGTTAGAGGTTTAGTTGAGAATCTAGGCCTTCTAAGCACTTGGTAGTTTTGGTTGATTGTTTGGGATATAAGTATGCCGGTGTTCGGGGTGGTGTACGGGGAGGGGGAAGGATAGTTGGGAAGCTGCTGGTTGCGGCTCCTTTTGCTGTTTTTGGTTTTCTTTCTTTAGTTTGTCATTTTTCTTATCTATGTATTTTCTGAAGCAAGGATGTTTAATATTTCAGATGCTATGGCTTACAACGCAGGGCTTGTATACGTCATGTGCTGCTGTTGTTAATAATGTCGATTCTCAGTTATATTTTTGAAGATGTCTATCCGGGTGGCACATAGAGCCTACATGGGGTCATGATTAACCTGAAATTTCTGGCATGGAATGTCCGAGGTCTGAATAACAAAATCAAACGATCTTTGGTTCTAAATATGATTAAGAAATACGACCCGGATATTGCATGCCTCAGTGAGACCCACTTGGAAGGACATAGGTTACTGTCTTTACGACGGGCCTGGGTGGGATGGGCTTATCATGCCTCTCATTCCTCCTTTTCTAGGGGTGTCTCGGTTCTGATTAAAAAATCAGTGCAATTTGAGTCATTATCGATCAAAACTGACCCGTATGGGTATTTCTGGAATGTAAACTGAGTTCCCAGCCCTATTCCATTTTAGCGGTGTATGTCCCCCCCTCCTTTTTCATATGCTGTGCTGCAGCAGGCTGCCTCTTTCATTGCTCCATCTCCTACCACCCCAGTGATATGCCTGGGCGATTTTAATAAACATCCTAGATTTATCCTTGGACCGATGGCACTCCCCGAATGTTGCGCTGGCGGGTGGTGGTCCTACCAAGTTTGCTGATTTCTTGGATAGTTTGCAGTGGGTAGATGTGTGGAGGCTTCGTCACCCTGCGGCCCGTCAGTTCTCCTGTTTTTCCAGCACTCATGGCTCCTTCTCCGGGATTGACCTGATGCTGGTGTCCCCCGCCCTTGTCCCTGGGATCATTGACATCCACTACGAGGCTCGAGGGGTCTCTGACCACTCCCCTCTGTTAATGACTCTTGCTGTGGAAAGTCAGAGGGGGCACTCTTATTGGAAGCTGCACCCCTCTTGGCTAGCCCAGCTGGGTGACTGCAGTGACCTGGAGACTCAGTGGGGGGGTTTCTTTAACGACAATGTAGGGTCTTCCCCGGGTACGATAGTTTGGGATTCATTTAAGGCGTTTTTGAGAGGTTCATATATTGGACGCATAGCGGCTCATAAAATGTCCTCAAGGGAGAGAGAACAGGCCCTTGAAAGCGACGCCAGGGAACTGGAGGCCCAATATTTGCTCGATGGTGCCCCCGCGACGAAGGCACGCTGGCTAGTGGCTCAGTCGGCTTGGTTGGCCCACCTGTCTGATAAAAACTCACGATCCCTCCTCTTTAAGGCTACTAATATTTATATGCAGGCTGATAGGACGGGGGGCCTCCTAGCCCGTCTGATACATTATGATCGTCCTGGGACTACGATCACCCAAATGTCCGATGGGGATGGCTCCTTTGTTGACACCACGCCGGACATTGCGCAGTTATTCCGATCTTATTACTCTGAGGTTTATAGCTCACAATTGACATGCTCTACTCTAGATCTCTCATATTATCTGGGGGGTATACGCTGCCCGCACTCTCCTCTGAGGCCTGTGAGCTGCTGGAGGCGCCTTTGACGCTCGAGGAGGTGACTGCGGCCATTGGTATGTCCCCTAATGGCAAGGCTCCGGGGTGTGACGAAATTCCCTCCGAGGTATACAAAAATCATATCGATTTTTTTTGGGCCCAGGCTCCATGCCCTATACTTAGATATATTTGCCAATAACGAACTTCCCCCTTCTATGTCAGAGTCAGTTATAATAGTGATTCCAAAGCCCGGTAAAGACCCTGGGTCTCCAGACTCCTATAGGCCAATATCCCCGATTCCCACCGATGCTAAGGTCCTGGCAAAGATATTGGCAGTACGGCTTAACACAGTGATCACCTCCCTCATTCACCCGGATCAGACTGGCTTCATGCCAGGGAAGTCCACGTCTATTAACCTACGTAGACTATATACCATTTTACAACTCCCACATGACTCCCCTTCTGACTCGGCTGTGGTCTCGTTAGACGCGGCCAAGGCCTTTGACAGCATTGAATGGGCTTATTTATGGGAGGTGATGGCTTGTATGGGCTTTGGACCCAACTTTATCAGATGGACTAAATTACTGTATCAACATCCGAGTGCCAGGATCTTGGTGAATGGCTATGTATCCCCCTCCTTTCAATTGTCCCGTGGTACTAGGCAGGGCTGCCCCCTATCCCCTTGGCCATCGAGCCCCTGGCCTGTTTGATAAGATCGCACCCAGATATTGTGGGAATCTGTACGGGTTCACGTGAGGATAGAATAGCTCTCTACGCCGATGACATGCTGTTGTTTTTGCAGGATTACACCAAGTCAATGCCCATTCTGCTACGTGTGATTGAGAGCTTTGGTGATCATTCGGGTCTTAGAATTAACTGGTCTAAATCATACATTATGCCAGTCATAGGCCCCCCTCCTACTGTTCCCAAAATCCCCCTGCCATTATGTTGGACGATACAATTTAAATACCTCGGAATCCAAATAACTAACGACCCTTCTGATTTTGTCCCTCTGAACCTGGACCCGACCATGCAGTGGGTCATGGGCAAATCCAAAACTTGGTGTAAGCTTCCACTGACGGTGTCTGGCAGAGTTAACCTCATTAAAATGATTATACTGCCAAAACTTTTATACATTATTCTCCAGTCCCCGGTATATATTTATCCAATATTCTTTAGGAAATGAAATAGCGTTTTATCCTCACTGATATGGGCTAACAAACGGCCTAGGATACAGTTAAATACCCTTACCAGGCAGCGCTCTGACGGTGGCCTGGCTCTGCCTAATTTTCAGATATATTACTACGCTGCTCAGCTGACTCATATTAGTGTGTGGGCGCAGGATTCTGGGGCTGATTCTTTACATTGTGAGTTTATTCGCTGTTACTTTCCTCACCTCTCTCCTGTGCAGGTGCTGCTGAGTAGGAGCATAGCTCGGTTTCTTCCCCCTATTATTTTCCAGGCCTTAAAGATATGGCGGGCCCTGAGAGACCTCTTGAGGTACGACGGCCTGGACCCAGATACCCCCCTTTGGTACTCTGACTGGCTCCCTGAATTACATGCGCTTGAGGGGCGGGAGGTATGGGCCCCTAGATCGGTGGTTTCCATTTCTCAACTCTACCTAGATAATGTACTCAAATCCTTTCAACAACTGAGAGATGAGTTTGACTTACCCAATTCCTACTTTTTCAGATACCTCCAGCTTCGTCATGCCCTCCAGTCCCAATTTGCTGAGTCCCCCCCACGAATCCTCCCATTTCCCATCAAGACCTTTGTGGCTACTTTGGGTCGAGCTAAGATGGTCTCCCTTGCGTATGGATATCTTCTTACCAAGCTCCATGCGGACCCTCTGACACGTCTCCGTGGAAAGTGGGAGGAGGATATGGGTCTAATAACTGAGGAGGACTGGGCCCTTGCTCTGGAATACCCTGCCAAAGTTACCAAATCTCTCAGATATCAGCAAATTCAATTCTTAATTTTACACAAAACATATATGACTCCAGCTAGGCTGGCTACTTTTGGGACGGGCGGATCTGGCCTCTGTCCTAAGTGCGGGGGGGAGGTGGGAACATTTTGGCATCTAGTGTGGGATTGCCCGAGGTTGAGGGTGTTCTTGTCGGGGGCCGGGTCAATTCTGGAGAGTACGGGAGTGACTGGCGGACTGCTTACCCCACAATTCTGTATTCTGGGGATGGGATGCTCTACTTCTCTGTCTGTTTCGATGGGTCTTTATGCTGGCAGTGTATGTGCCTTGGCTAAGGTTTGCATTGCGAGGCTATGGATGGCCCCTAGAGGCCCTCTGGTCTCTGCGCTCAAGACCTTAGTTAATGATACAATAATTAAGGAAAGATATATATATATGAAACAAAACGCATCAGCCAAATTTGAAAGGGTCTGGTCTCCATGGCTAGACTCCCCCCATTCTCACCTGGTCCCGCAACTATAGAGGGCACTGAAGTGCTAACTTACCAAAAATTTTATGTTTAATGATGTATATTTGAGATGCTTGGCGGTTGAGCCCTGCGTGTTCGCCTACTTATATGCATGACTAATGTGGTCCTGAATCAGATGATTCCTTCTCACTTTGCTTCTGTTTTTTGTTTTTCTTATTGGTTAGTTTAAGGGCGAAAATATAAAAGTTAATGCAGATTTATATATTTGGTTACGGATCTTGCAGACCCAAATGGTCTGAACAATAGGAAATCTTTGTATATTCCCTCATAGATATGACCTGTTATTCCACTGCTGTAAACTTCTCTCAAAAATTAGGTTCTGATTTGAGTTAATTGATTTATTTTGTGTGATATGACGATGCTCTGCAATGTCTGTACCTTATTCTCCAGACTACTGAATAAAAATTACTTTATTAAAAAAAAAAAAACAGACAGACATATGTAGGAGGGCCCTGCTCGCAATCTTACAATCCATAGGGAAATAGGCATAGATACACAAGGATAGATGCTACCTATTGCATAATGGTCCACCAGATTGCTAGGTTCTTAATGGATTTACTGTTATGATCACCCAACAATTTTGGCAAAGGGTCAGGAGGGTGTGAGAGTAAAGAAAGAGAAAATATGTGATGTTATGTGTACTGTGCAGAGAGAATGTAATTAGATAGGGAAGAATGGAAGGTTATGTGGGTGGGTCTGGAATTTCATAGGCTTGTCTGAAGAGGTGAGTTTTCAGGGAACGTTTAAAGGTTTGGAGACTAGAGGTGGAGCACACTGAAGAAACTTGCGCAAACACACGGTGAACATACAAATCCCACACAGAAATTTGGGAAGTGAGCTCAGGATCCAAGTGCTGTGAGGCTGCAATGCTAACTACTGTGCTGTACATAAAAGATATTTCGGAAATTATACCCCGATGTTGTCTAGTTTTGTTCTCTAGCAATGACTTCATTCTGCAGTGCAGCCTCGTCCTTTGCCAAAATCAATGGTTCTTAAAACCATGCAGCAGGAGAAGATTGATAAGTGCTTTGGATCTGTAAACCGCTCACATCAGCCAGATTATGAGACGGCGGAGGTGAAGAGCACACATGGTTTTACCTTCCTCTGCAAGGGAATACATTTATACATTACATGCACTGTTAGGTACACTCCCGTACTATTGTACGGCAGCAGAAAATCATTCAGATGTATAAAAAAAAAAAAAAACGATAATCGCAATTTTGCGGAGTATTGTTTTTCCACATTTTGGCAGGTGATACCTGCCGGTATGTGTGCTGATAAGCGCCGGCTGCTGGGTTCCGGGCTGCACACCGGAGATCTAGCGGTGGTTGAGAGAGAATATGCATGCGCACTGGTGACAGCTGGGAGGTGAAACAGAGCAACACCCACCACACCGGTGGCTGAGATGTTAACACATCTTGACGGTATTGCTTGCTGCTTTGTCTCTGTAAGGGTCAGACCCAGGTCCACTGTGAACAGCAATGACCCGAAAATAACATGGGTCCATCATCCAAAATATGAATGAGGGTAAGTACTGAAATCCCGGCTTTAACTCGTGTTCAGTGTGCAGAAAATATTGGTACCATATAATAACTGTAGGTATAAAAGTCATACAACACAAGTTATATGCTTGTATGGATTACTCACCGGGTAACCCCACCTTTGGCCGGAGGATCACCTCAATCGTGGACTTGTCATGCATCTCTTTGCTGACTTTGATCTCTGCTGGGCCGTAGACTCCAGCCAGGACTGATGTGTCTCCTGGAGAAACAGTACAATATTAAACTGTAGATACATTCTGTGTCTTCATTGGCTGTTTGGTTATCTGTGTGTCCAAGTTTCAACATAATACGTGGTTTTAAAATAGATGCTAAGTTATTAAGGGGGAAACAAGTCCCTAAATATAAGAAATAGTGGTCTGTCCATTACTAGTAGGTTATTTGGCTCCCGACAACAACAAAAATTGACCCTAGTGTGTAAGTGCGTACAAGTGTTTATGGCAGACTCGATGGGCCAAGTGGGTCTTATCTGCTGTCAAATTCAATGTTTCTATATCCGCCGACTGCCTGTTGCCCCAACAGAGCGGCTGGTGAGGTCAGCATATGGCCGCTTGATATGTCTGTGTGGACGTCACCCTGGACGGGCTCTGGAATACGCCCTGCAGCTGTGATGGGCAGTCGGCGCGTCACCCTGGCGGGCCCTGCAGCCACTGTATGGGCAGTCGGCGGGCCCTGCAGCCACTGTATGGGCAGTAGGCGGGCCCTGCAGCCACTGTATGGGCAGTAGGCGGGCCCTGCAGCCACTGTATGGGCAGTAGGCGGGCCCTGCAGCCACTGCATGGGCAGTAGGCGGGCCCTGCAGCCACTGTATGGGCAGTCGGCGGGCCCTGCAGCCACTGTATGGGCAGTCGGCGGGCCCTGCAGCCACTGTATGGGCAGTCGGCGGGCCCTGCAGCCACTGTATGGGCAGTCGGCGGGTCACCCATACACACAGCCAGAAATTTAGATATTTTTTGCAGGGCTGACATGATATGTCTGAACAACATCGTTCACAGACATATCGGGTATACACACCCGTCGATGACCTACAGATATATCGCCCATTTGATGCGGCGATAGTGGGGATTGGTACTTGGGATCTACAGTTGCTATATGGGGAAGGGGTTTACCTAAATTAGAGTGATGCAAACATCTAAACTGTGAGTTGAGATTATGATGGAGTTTACTGCCAAGTTATGCTCAATGTCTTGCACCTTATATGACAGATGTGTATGTACTGGGAAGAGATGTAAAGTAGGCAGATCTGTGTGGATATGATAGCGGAGATTACTGAATGAGTGGCTGATTATTACTACACCTCTCACTCTTGGTATACTTATAGCGGCACGCAGAGATGAATGCTGTATCTGTAGGTTATGAATGACCGAACCATTATAACGGGTAAGCAGCATTTACAGACACAGCAGTGGAGATCTGAATGTATTTTGTAGCCAGGATCCAGTGCAGGGAAATAGGATAACTCAGGGCAGGATGTATTAAGATACATCGCCGCCCATCGCAGCAATGTTGATCGCATATGTACTAACATATGCGATCAATATCGCAATGTGGTGACGGAGGCCCCCTGCGATACCTGTGAGGTGGTCTGCGGGGGATCTCAGTCACCTCCCAGGGGTCTCCACACTGCCTACACGCCAGGAAGCAGGCAGCCCCTGACGCCTCCTCCTCCCCCCTGCAGCCGGAAGGACCTCCGGCTGCGTTGCTAGGGGTAGGAGGAGGTTACCTTCCGGTACCAGGGCTGCCTGGAGGAAGGTATGCCGGGGGTCGGAGGGGGGGTCGGCGTCTGCGGCGGTTGGCGATAAGATGCCCATAGGCTTCTACAGGGCATCGCCAGCTGGACGGCGAAAAAACGGTGGTGGGGTCTTAGTACATTTGAAAATGCGGTAATGCCCTCAATCTGGCCATATATTTTAGTAATGATGAAGAGCAGTTATTGCCCTCACTTATAGGTGATGCTAAAAATTTGCAGCACAAATTACTCCAACATTATATAAAGCCTACAATGACATCCGTAAAGAGGAATCTTCTCTGCTGTCCATGGTACTGAAATCATTTATGCAACTGAGTGGGTGAATCAAAACGAAGTATTCTAGCTATCATTTTATAGACTGTACTACATAAATCACAGCTAGAATCAGATTGGTAGTTATGGGCAATATGTCCGCTTGTCGTCTTTGGAAGGTTTTGTAAATCTCCCCTTAAAATAAGAATTTACTTACCGATAATTCTATTTCTCATAGTCCGTAGTGGATGCTGGGAACTCCGAAAGGACCATGGGGAATAGCGGCTCCGCAGGAGACTGGGCACAAAAGTAAAAGCTTTAGGACTACCTGGTGTGCACTGGCTCCTCCCCCTATGACCCTCCTCCAAGCCTCAGTTAGGATACTGTGCCCGGACGAGCGTACACAATAAGGAAGGATTTTGAATCCCGGGTAAGACTCATACCAGCCACACCAATCACACCGTACAACTTGTGATCTGAACCCAGTTAACAGCATGATAACAGAGGAGCCTCTGAAAAGATGGCTCACAACAATAATAACCCGATTTTTGTAACAATAACTATGTACAAGTATTGCAGACAATCCGCACTTGGGATGGGCGCCCAGCATCCACTACGGACTATGAGAAATAGAATTATCGGTAAGTAAATTCTTATTTTCTCTGACGTCCTAGTGGATGCTGGGAACTCCGAAAGGACCATGGGGATTATACCAAAGCTCCCAAACGGGCGGGAGAGTGCGGATGACTCTGCAGCACCGAATGAGAGAACTCCAGGTCCTCCAGGGTATCAAATTTGTAGAATTTAGCAAACGTGTTTGCCCCTGACCAAGTAGCTGCTCGGCAAAGTTGTAAAGCCGAGACCCCTCGGGCAGCCGCCCAAGATGAGCCCACTTTCCGTGTGGAATGAGCTTTTACAGATTTTGGCTGTGGCAGGCCTGCCACAGAATGTGCAAGCTGAATTGTACTACAAATCCAACGAGCAATAGTCTGCTTAGAAGCAGGAGCACCCAGCTTGTTGGGTGCATACAGGATAAACAGCGAGTCAGATTTTCTGACTCCAGCCGTCCTGGAAACATATTTTCAGGGCCCTGACTACGTCCAGCAACTTGGAATCCTCCAAGTCCCTAGTAGCCGCAGGTACCACAATAGGCTGGTTTAAGTGAAACGCTGAAACCACCTTAGGGAGAAATTGAGGACGAGTCCTCAATTCTGCCCTGTCCGTATGAAAAATTAGGTAAGGGCTTTTATAGGATAAAGCCGCCAATTCTGAGACACGCCTGGCTGAAGCCAGGGCTAACAGCATTACCACTTTCCATGTGAGATATTTTAAGTCCACAGTGGTGAGTGGTTCAAACCAATGTGATTTTAGGAACCCCAAAACTACATTGAGATCCCAGGGTGCCACTGGAGGCACAAAAGGAGGCTGTATATGCAGTACCCCCTTGACAAACGTCTGAACTTCAGGAACTGAAGCTAGTTCTTTCTGGAAGAATATCGACAGGGCCGAAATTTGAACCTTAATGGACCCTAATTTTAGGCCCATAGACAGTCCTGTTTGCAGGAAATGCAGGAAACGACCCAGTTGAAATTCCTCTGTAGGGGCCTTCCTGGCCTCACACCACGCAACATATTTACGCCAAATACGGTGATAATGTTGCACAGTTACATCCTTCCTGGCTTTGATCAGGGTAGGGATGACTTCATCCGGAATGCCTTTTTCCTTCAGGATCCGGCGTTCAACCGCCATGCCGTCAAACGCAGCCGCGGTAAGTCTTGGAACAGACAGGGTCCCTGCTGGAGCAGGTCCTTTCTTAGAGGTAGAGGCCACGTGTCCTCCGTGAGCATCTCTTGAAGTTCCGGGTACCAAGTCCTTCTTGGCCAATCCGGAGCCACGAGTATAGTCCTTACTCCTCTCCTTCTTATGATTCTCAGTACCTTGGGTATGAGAGGCAGAGGAGGGAACACATACACTGACTGGTACACCCACGGTGTTACCAGAGCGTCCACAGCTATTGCCTGAGGGTCCCTTGACCTGGCGCAATATCTGTCCAGTTTTTTGTTGAGGCGGGACGCCATCATGTCAACCTTTGGTTTTTCCCAACGGTTCACAATCATGTGGAAGACTTCTGGGTGAAGTCCCCACTCCCCCGGGTGGAGGTCATGTCTGCTGAGGAAGTCTGCTTCCCAGTTGTCCACTCCCGGAATGAACACTGCTGACAGTGCTATCACATGATTTTCCGCCCAGCGAAGAATCCTTGCAACTTCCGTCATTGCCCTCCTGCTTCTTGTGCCGCCCTGTCTGTTTACGTGGGCGACTGCCGTGATGTTGTCCGACTGGATCAACACCGGCTGACCCTGAAGCAGAGGCCTTGCCTGACTTAGGGCATTGTAAATGGCCCTTAGTTCCAGGATATTTATGTGAAGTGACGTTTCCATGCTTGACCACAAGCCCTGGAAATTTCTTCCCTGTGTGACTGCTCCCCAGCCTCTCAGGCTGGCATCCGTGGTCACCAGGACCCAGTCCTGAATGCCGAATCTGCGGCCCTCTAGAAGATGAGCACTCTGCAACCACCACAGGAGAGACACCCTTGTCCTTGGAGACAGGGTTATCCGCTGATGCATTTGAAGATGCGATCCGGACCATTTGTCCAGCAGATCCCACTGAAAAGTTCTTGCGTGGAATCTGCCGAATGGAATCGCTTCGTAAGAAGCCACCATTTTTCCCAGGACCCTTGTGCATTGATGCACTGACACTTGGCCTGGTTTTAGGAGGTTCCTGACTAGGTCGGATAACTCCCTGGCTTTCTCCTCCGGGAGAAACACCTTTTTCTGGACTGTGTCCAGAATCATCCCTAGGAACAGCAAACATGTTGTCGGAATCAGCTGCGATTTTGGAATATTTAGAATCCACCCGTGCTCTCGTAGTACTACTTGAGATAGTGCTACTCCGACCTCTAACTGTTCCCTGGACCTTGCCCTTATCAGGAGATCGTCCAAGTAAGGGATAATTAAGACGCCTTTTCTTCGAAGAAGAATCATCATTTCGGCCATTACCTTGGTAAAGACCCGGGGTGCCGTGGACAATCCAAACGGCAGCGTCTGAAACTGATAGTGACAGTTCTGTACCACAAACCTGAGGTACCCTTGGTGAGAAGGACAAATTGGGACATGGAGGTAAGCATCCTTGATGTCCAGAGACACCATATAGTCCCCTTCTTCCAGGTTCGCTATCACTGCTCTGAGTGACTCCATCTTGAATTTGAACCTTTTTATGTAAGTGTTCAAGGATTTCAGATTTAAAATAGGTCTCACCGAGCCGTCCGGCTTCGGTACCACAAACAGCGTGGAATAATACCCCTTTCCCTGTTGTAGGAGGGGTACCTTGATTATCACCTGCTGGGAATACAGCTTGTGAATGGCTTCCAATACCGCCTCCCTGTCGGAGGGAGACGTTGGTAAAGCAGACTTCAGGAACCGGCGAGGGGGAGACGTCTCGAATTCCAATTTGTACCCCTGAGATACTACCTGCAGGATCCAGGGGTCCACTTGCGAGTGAGCCCACTGAGCGCTGAAATTCTTGAGACGGGCCCCCACCGTGCCTGAGTCCGCTTGTAAGGCCCCAGTGTCATGCTGAGGACTTGGCAGAAGCGGGGGAGGGCTTCTGTTCCTGGGAAGAGGCTGCCTGCTGCAGTCTTTTTCCCCTTCCTCTGCCCCGGGGCAGATATGAGTGGCCTTTTGCCCGCTTGCCCTTATGGGGACGAAAGGACTGAGCCTGAAAAGACGGTGTCTTTTTCTGCTGAGAGGTGACCTGGGGTAAAAAGGTGGATTTCCCAGCCGTTGCCGTGGCCACCAGGTCCGATAGACCGACCCCAAATAACGCCTCCCCTTTATACGGCAATACTTCCATATGCCGTTTGGAATCCGCATCACCTGACCACTGTCGCGTCCATAACCCTCTTCTGGCAGAAATGGACAGCGCACTTACTCTTGATGCCAGAGTGCAAATATCCCTCTGTGCATCTCGCATATATAGAAATGCATCCTTTAAATGCTCTATAGTCAATAATATACTGTCCCTGTCCAGGGTATCAATATTTTCAGTCAGGGAATCCGACCAAGCCACCCCAGCACTGCACATCCAGGCTGAGGCGATTGCTGGTCGCAGTATAATACCAGTATGTGTGTATATACTTTTTAGGATATTTTCCAGCTTCCTATCAGCTGGTTCCTTGAGGGCGGCCGTATCAGGAGACGGTAACGCCACTTGTTTTGATAAGCGTGGGAGCGCCTTATCTACCCTAGGGGGTGTTTCCCAACGCGCCCTAACCTCTGGCGGGAAAGGGTATAATGCCAATAATTTTTTAGAAATTAGCAGTTTTTTATCGGGGGAAACCTCATCACACACCTCATTTAATTCATCTGATTCAGGAAAAACTACGGGTAGTTTTTTCACACCCCACATAATACCCTTTTTGTGGTACTTGTAGTATCAGAAATGTTCAAAACCTCCTTCATTGCCGTGATCATGTAACGTGTGGCCCTACTGGAAAATACGTTTGTTTCCTCACCGTCGACACTGGAGTCAGTGTCCGTGTCTGGGTCTGTGTCGACCATCTGAGGTAACGGGCGCTTTAGAGCCCCTGACGGTGTTTGAGACGCCTGTACAGGTAATAACTGATTTGCCGGCTGTCTCATGTCGTCAACAGTCTTTTGTAAAATGCTGACACTATCACGTAATTCCTTCCATAAGACCATCCAGTCAGGTGTCGACTCCCTAGAGGGTGACATCACTATTACAGGCAATTGCTCCGCCTCCATACCATTTTCCTCCTCATACATGTCGACACAACGTACCGACACACAGCACACACACAGGGAATGCTCTGATAGAGGACAGGACCCCACTAGCCCTTTGGGGAGACAGAGGGAGAGTTTGCCAGCACACACCAGAGCGCTATATATATAAAGGGATAACCTTATATAAGTGTTTTTCCCTTATATAGCTGCTGTATAGATTTATCTGCCAAATTAGTGCCCCCCCTCTCTTGTTTTACCCTGTTTCTGTAGTGCAGAAAGGCAGGGGAGAGTCAGGAAGCTTCCCTCCAACGGAGCTGTGAGGGAAAATGGCGCCAGTGTGCTGAGGAGATAGGCTCCGCCCCCTTCTCGGCTGCCTTTCTCCCGCTTTTTTAAGGAAAAATTGGCAGGGGTTAAATGCATCCATATAGCCCAGGAGCTATATGTGATGTATTTTTTGCCATCTAAGGTGTTTTTATTGCGTCTCAGGGCGCCCCCCCCCAGCGCCCTGCACCCTCAGTGACCGGAGTGTGAAGTGTGCTGAGAGCAATGGCGCACAGCTGCAGTGCTGTGCGCTACCTTGTTGAAGACAGGACGTCTTCTGCCGCCGATTTTCCGGACCTCTTCAGTCTTCTGGCTCTGTAAGGGGGCCGGCGGCGCGGCTCTGGGACCCATCCATGGCTGGGCCTGTGATCGTCCCTCTGGAGCTAATGTCCAGTAGCCTAAGAAGCCCAATCCACTCTGCACGCAGGTGAGTTCGCTTCTTCTCCCCTTAGTCCCTCGGTGCAGTGAACCTGTTGCCAGCAGGTCTCACTGAAAATAAAAAACCTATACTTAAACTTTTTCACAAAGCAGCTCAGGAGAGCCACCTAGTGTGCACCCTTCTCGTTCGGGCACAAAAATCTAACTGAGGCTTGGAGGAGGGTCATAGGGGGAGGAGCCAGTGCACACCAGGTAGTCCTAAAGCTTTTACTTTTGTGCCCAGTCTCCTGCGGAGCCGCTATTCCCCATGGTCCTTTCGGAGTTCCCAGCATCCACTAGGACGTCAGAGAAATATCCTAAACTCCATGTTTATTGCTGTATACCATCTTGTCCAAGTGTTTATTTAATACTTTATGGTTCTAGTGCATTCAGCAAATAAAGGGGCAGATGTAAGAACGTGCGCTATGTTCTTTTTGCACATAGCGGAAGTTAGCGTGCACTGTTACCGCATTACAGTTATGTATGATGCGGCTCACAGCGGGAGTTTAAGGCAATCGCAATGCGCATGGGGCCGCTTTGTCTGAGGCGCTGTGCATATACCTATTTGCTGGCCCCCTGATGTATTAACGGCGGGACTGTCACTCACCGCTCGTTATATCCCCTCTCCCACTTCACCAGGTTAGGGCTGGCGCTGCAGCACTGTTGCTGCTTTCATGTGTTTTTTTATTTATTAAACTTTATTGCACGTGGACATTCTTCTGCTGGTCCACACAGCCTTATTGCGCATGCGCCGGGGGCCACCGGCGGCGCAGGCAGGAAGCAGGGGAGAAGGGCACATGCTCACATCTGCGGAGCCGATCCCAGCCGAGCCGATGTGGAAGGAGCACTATCGTGGGACAGGTGAAATAACGCCCTCCCACATCGGCAGCCAGTCATATAATACATTGTGGCGGTGGGAGGGGGCGTATCACCACAATAATGTGGTGATACGCCCCAAGGCACATAACGGCCGTTAAGACATTTTTCATACATCACCCTCAAAGTGATTAATGGGCCACAAGAACTGAAGTGTGACACTTAATAGAAATAGGTTATTATGATCTGTGCAGCACATTAGTTAGTGGGTAGGTATAGCAACATTTTGGCATTTTTGGGAAAGGTTGCAAACTAGCAAATGAAAGGCGTAGGATTTACAGCTGTACTCAAATGACACACTACCATTAGCTAAAGCTCTGTGCCTATGGCTTACATTCTGATGCTTTATACTAGGCTGCTGTGTGATGCCTCACTGCTCCCATCCTACTGACTCAATATAAGACTTATAGGGGGCGATTCAAATGTTTGAAAAGTCAGCTGGGAGTCTGTTTTTTCCTATTCGACAGGAAAAAACAGACACCCAACCGACTTTTCAAACATTTGAATCTCCCCCTGATAGTGCATAGAACGCCATTACTATTAAAGCTGCAGGAGGAATCACTGATATCCTAAGGAGCCTCTACAGAAACAACCAAAAATAGGGATTGATAGTTGTAATAAATGTGCAGGGCCCATCCTGCGCGTGCGCCTGCATTTACTGCTGGTGACACACAGTAAATGCGAACGCCTCTGCCTGATTGACAGTCAGAGGCGTTCGCGTGGCAGCACCCGCGCTGATCAAAAAGATGGCGGCTGGCCTCCTGCCATTGCAGTCAGGCTGTGCCGGCAGGAGCCATCCACAATTTCAGCTATCATGCTAAAATTGTAGTGAGATCGCAATTTCAGCGCAATCGCAGTGGGTGGGTGGCGGGCTGCATGCTGGGCGGCCTTGCTCTGTGATGGGTGACCACCAGCATGCGAGCTGTTTAGCAGAATTTACAACCCTTACTGAATAGGGTCCCAAGACCTAAAGCAGAGCAATAACTCAAGGTACTGTAATTTTTTTTCTTCCTTTTTATATGCCCCAATGATCACCACTAACTATCTATCTAGCTCAGGGGTGGGGAACCTCCAGCCCGCAGGCCGTATATGGCCCGTAGCTGTCAGCGTGTCTGTGTGTCAGCGAGACATGCCGCCCCTCAGTCCGGAGGTGGCGTGTCTCATCTGTCAGGACAGGGAGGAGAGCGCAGCTATGTCCGGCGGCAGCAGCAGGTAGGATCTCAAACCAGCCGCCGGTTTGTGAGCCAATCAGCTTGCGGACCGGCAGCCAATCAGGAGCCACCGCTGCCGGTCTACGAGCTCGGATTGGCTCACGAACCGGCTGCTGTTTTGAGGTCCTACACACCGCCACCATCGCCTGTCATAGCCGCGCTCTCCTCCCTGCCTGGCCCCTGACAGCGGTGAGCAGCACAGTGGGGGAAGGGGGGGGGGGATGTGTGGGGCATTTGTGTATCAGGCAGTATGGGGGCATATATGGCACTGCTGGGGCCATTTGAGTATCTGGCACTGCTGGGGCCATTTGCGTATCTGGCACTGCACTGGCATATGTGTATCTGGCACTGTCCTATTGGGCGCATATGTGTATCACGTCCCATTTTAATTGGCCACACCCATTTTTTGGCACACGCACTCAGCACCACTTAGGGGCATAACTAGGGGGGGGGGGGGGCAGGGTAATTTTTAAGTTAATAATTTTTGTCTGGCCCCCCAAAGGATTTTATAAATATCCAAATGGCCCTTGGTAGAAAAATGGTTCTCCACCCCTGATCTAGCTGTTTGCCATCTACCCACTGGGTTTAACAAATACTGAACTCAAGGTATTCAGCAACATTTAGCCTTTTTGGGACGGATGTAATAAAGTCCGAGTTCGGCGGCCGTGCGGGATGCAGGCTGAACTCGGAAGTTTTTTGTAAAGGGGCAATCGTGTACAAGGCTAAACCATGCAATGTACATGATTGCCCCTTTTAAAAAAAAATGTCCGCATTCGGCCAGCATCCCGCCGAACTTGGGCGCTATTACATCCAGCCTTTGGTTCTTTAGTCACACACTTTTTAAAAACTGCCAATAACTATGCTTTAGGAAGAGTCTATTTATTCTCGCGCCAGTCAACAAGTTCATAGATGTTTTTTTTTCTGTGCAACTCATAATGAAATATCTACAGACATAAAATATTCATATTGTCTCGTAACACGTTGAATATATACAATGGACGTGACAAATGAACAATAGTTTAACTCAGAGGTTCCCAAACTGTGTGCCGTGGCTCCCTGGGGTGCCTCGGGACACTTGCAGGGGTGCCCTGGGTTGGTGGTCCAGGACCAATTCAAATTATTCATGGTCAATATAATAGGCAAAACTAGCGCTGGTGGTTGCCAGTCATAAAATATGTGGCCAAACAGAAGCAAATCTTGTCCCTCACCACACAACTGACCCTAAGGATGACATATAAAGGCAATCTACTTAATGTAATATTTCTTTCTAAATTTCTCAATAAGAAATTTTTGGCCTAGCGGTGGCGTGAAAAAAATTCTGATATTCTAGGGCGCCGTGATTCAAAAAAGTTTGGAAACCACTGGTTTAACTGCTAAAACAGACAAACAAGTTGTCATTTATGTTGTTATTCAACATTTATTCAGAATTATGTTTTTAATGACAATATTTAAACAATATTTTTGTGGAATCCATGTTAAAAGAAGTGACACTAGTACACCATGACCAATGATATAAAGGATAATGGGGGTCATTCTGACCTGATCGCTCGCTGCAATCGGGTCAGAACTGCGCAGTGCGTTGGCATATGGCTGACAGCCGACGGCTGTCGTTGCCTTGCGATCGCCTCTGCCTGATTGACTGTCAATCAGGCAGAGGCGGTCGCTGGGCGGCACGGCAGCGTTTGGCCGCCGTTTTGTAAGCGCAGTCCAGCCAACGCAGGCATGGCCGGACCGTGCAGGGGGCGGGCCGCAGCGGCTACGTGATGTCACACGCAGCCACTGCGAGCCGGGCACCGACGAGTAGCTCCTGGCCAGCGCGCAAAAGCCGGGCTAGAATCCCGGCATCGGTATGCTGACCACCGGGATCCAGACCGCCGATCACCTGACTACATCCCTTTGCCAGATGTGATGCCTTCATTTCTGACACATTCTACAAATCCACTGGAAATCTAGAAAACATGAACTGTTAGGGGTCCTTGAGGACTGGTGTGGCAACCCCTGATCTACAGAAATGTCTCTAGTCAATGTTCAATGCAGCAGCTATATATAATGCTAGGCATACATTATACAATTATCTGAGGGGTCCACCTGATATCAGTACATATAGGCCCTCATTCCGAGTTGATCGCTCGCTAGCTATTTTTTGCAGTGCAGCGATCAGATAATCGCCGCCTATAGGGGAGTGTATTTTCGCTTTGCAAGTGTGCAATCGCTTGTGCAGCAGATCGGGACGAAAACATTTATTGCAGTTTCTGAGTAGCTCTGGACTTACTCAGCCGCTGTGATCACTTCAGCCTGTCCGGTCCCAGAACGGACGTCAGACACCCGCCCGGCAAACGCTTGGACACGCCTGCATTTTTCCAACCACTCCCAGAAAACAGTCAGTTGCCACCCACAAACGCCCTCTTCCTGTCAATATCCTTGCGATCGGCCGTGCGAATGGATTCCTCGTTAAATCTATCGCCCAGCAACGATCCGCTTTGTATTTGTACGACGCACCTGCGCATTGCGGTGCATACGCATGCGCAGTAGTAACCTGATTGATGCGCTGTGAAAAACGGCAGCGAGCTATCAACTCGGAATGACCCCCATAGTTTTAGTGAGACAGACTTCAAAATATTGATCGGGTGTACAGTCCAGCTTGCCTGACAGTTGTGGCCAGATACCACTGGTTACAATCATCAGGCACTCATGGACGGCCGCTGTGTTGTCCACTGTGGGTGGTAAGGCCTTCCATGTGGTATTCCCGGTACACACGTGACACCGTAGATCGAGAAATGTTGAATGTCCCTTCCGTCGGCCACCCCCTTTCATACTCTGATAATTCACGTCACCATGCCATGCGCAGCCTAGCCTGTGTACAAACTGACTCACGAGATGTCAGATTACAACGGATGCAGGTCTGGCCATTTCCAAGATGTCACAGTACGGTGGCGCCACCTATTATTACCTTTACATACTGCTATCCCATGACTTTTGACACTTCCGTGTATCTGACTGCAGTCAGGACTAGAATATTTGAAAACAAATAAAATAAAAACATTGACTAAAAACTGCTGCCACTTATTTATATCACAAGCAGCCGATTAGCTGCTGCACCGATCACACTGCACAACGTGCCGGATTCAAGTCCCAACAGAGTAATGGCACATGCTGCAAAGTACTGATTTTTGGAACTGTGCACTTGCGCAGCATGGGTCTGTGACGAAGCATGCAGATCCACAGCCTCCATTTTTGGGGAGTTGCCACCGTGTGGGGGGAGGGACGAGGCCAGGATCTCCATAGGAGGATGGAGATTTAATGGCCTCTTTGCTGTATCTGCGGCGGCATGGTGTCGCAGATGATCTGATGCCGAATCCTAGACACAGCTGAGATCACTAACGCAAGCAGGAGGCGTGGCACTTCCTGCTTCATTAACATAAGTGCTATTGCTGCTGCTTCCATGTAAGCAGCAGCAATAGCTACTCCAACCACATCTGTACCAGGCCCAATCTGTATACTCGGAAGTGTATTTCAACACTGGTTTCAGAGTCCACAACTAGCTTTTAAGCTGTAAACTATTCCTCACTGCCTATAACAAAGAAATGTACAGATGGCGCTTCAATTCAAAGGTGCTGCGATCCACCAGCCGGGATGGTCACTAATATCCCAAGAAAGTTCAGTTAATGTTCCAAGGTTTAGCTGTGGTGCGCTCCCTGGGTCACTATAGGCAATGTTCGCAGTCCGAAAGGAGAGTGTTCGTATCTATTGAAGAGCTCTCTATTCAGCAACACTTCCCCGCTCCAGTTTAAATGGTGTCCCCAAAATAGAAAGAGAGAGCAATATATAGTGAAGTACAGTAGGACTCAAGTTTGTTCACATAAGGTGATGAACCAAGTCACACGTATTCTAAAAGTGCAATAAAGATCAAAAACTGGAATCCACCATGACTTGGCAGGCCCACGTACCAGAATTAGTGGGGTGTCAGTGGCGCCCACCCAAATATGCCTGTAGTATCACTTCCTTTGGTTTGCGGTTATACACGACCGATCTCCTCCAAATTCCTCCACCACTTCACCACAGAAAAGAGATCAAATCTTATAGCCATTGTGACAGGACGGTACCGTACGAAAGCACTCGCCGCTTTCGCGTCCCGTTGGCTGCGCACAGAATGGAAGGTCAAGCCGCACGAGGCCTGACCACATAGGGGATTCCCGCTTACCGTCAGTAACCGCCTGTTACTGACTCCACACACTGCGCTGTGGGCGGGTTCTCGCTGCCACCACCAAACTCCTAACCTGTCGTGGCGTTTGGAACCACGGTTCTGCTCTGTATGTGCCGACGCACTGCCTTACCACAGCTGTGTGGTGCTGACGAATCCCCACTAGCCACTTGCTAGGCCTCTACCGGTAGCTGGCAGAAGGCGGAGCTTGGAGACGTTAGGTGCTTCCCTGGACAGCCGGAGAACGGGGCTAGGTTTGGCCTAACCCTGTAGGTCACAAGATGAAGCAGTCTTCTTGAGGCAATGATGTTTATTTGCTCAATGATAACCTTTAAAAAGGCTCCTCCCTATTGCTAGGGGCAACAGCATACAATCAGATGTTTTCAGCAGAATAAGATGGTATAATACACAATCCTATGGGCCAACTGCCCTCCTTTTATCCCTCTCCAAGACCCCTTACCACAGGGGGTAAGCCCGCCCTGTGGTGCACAACCAATCAATGTTTACCCATGAGCTGTGCATGCCTTGGTCTCATGCACAGCTTACATTGTCCCCTATGGACAGTGGGGAGTGGTCGGTCTCCTTTGACTCTCCCATCTTGGAGGATCAGGATACGCCCCGGTGCCATTCAGTCTATGCTGGGGGGAAGTTTTCCCTCCTAAACTGACTTCCAGAAACCTGCCCGGGACCTAGCCCACTGGCTGCAGCCTGGATTTGGGCTCCAGAGCTGGGCAGCCTGGCTCCCCGGTCCAGGTTTCTAGGCCACTACGGGTGATCTACATGGAGCTCCAAGAAACCACTCAGCTTGTTTCATAGCTGAGCTGCTTCTCTTTCTCCCTGTGCCCCTTGGAAGTGTGAGGCTGGATGGGAAAGCATTCCGTTTTTGGGGAAAAGGTCTGGGAGAATCCATCAGCCTGCACAGCCATGGATTCCCCCCTCCTGGGACACACAACCAAGTAAGTGCAATTTACCTTTAAATACATTACATTTAAATCACACTGTACATGTTATACATTTAAATACACTCTGAGCCTGCACAGGCTCCACATACCTAGGCACTGCAGTGCCTTACAACACACTGTACTTTCTATTATTTTTTACACAATGTCTGGTTTGTGGAATACTGTGTCCTAGTCCTGCAGCCTGGCTGCTAGGACCCTGTCTGTGCTGGCTCCCCTAGCCCTGCAGCCTGGCTGCTAGGGCTCTCTCAGTGCTGGAGGTATGGGGCTGGCTTCCCCCACCCTCCAGCCTGCCTGCCTGCCACTGGGGTCCAGGGAGCTGGCTCTCCCTGTCCCCCCAGTGTGGCACTAACTTTGTGGCCTCGCCGCACGCAGCGGCGCACCCCCCTGTACCGAAGCCCGGCGGCCCGGGACACTTGTCCCGGCCGCCGTGACTCTGGCTCTGTTGCAGCGCTGAGGTGCCGGGAGCGTAGCTCCCGGACCCCAGCGCTCATCATCCTGCTCACCAGCCTAATTGCACCCACGCCGCTAGGGAGCCGGCTAGCCCGGTCCCCCATGAGCGGCGCCTGTGGTGGCCTCGCCGCGCAGGGAGCCGGCTAGCCCGGTCCCCTGTATGCGGCGCTGATTTTGGTGTCTCGCCGCAGCGTCCGGCGGGGAGCCGGGCTGCGGCGCACCCCCCCCTCGCCGGCCAGCAGCCCGGGACGTCCGTCCCGGCTGCTGCGGCTGGCCACCCGTGCTGGGCTGAGGCGTCGGGAGCAGAGCTCCCGGCCCCCAGCGGCGGCTCTCCCTTCTCCCCGGCGCGCACACTCCAGTGCGCCCGGGGCTGCACCGATCGCTGCCGGGAGCGGAGCTCCCGGACTCCGGCGGTCAGCGGCTGCCCTCTCCCCCGGCGCGCACACTCTGCTGAGCGCGCGCCGGGGGCTGCCCTCACTGCCGTGGTCTCCGGAGAGGTCCGGGACCACGGCACATTGAAATAGTCTTTTTTAACAGTTTATAAAACACGGCGCCTAGCGCCCAACACATTTAAAAACTGGCGCCAAGCGCCCTTTGTCTGTTAAAATGGCGCCGGGCACTAGGGGTTAACCCCTTCAGTGCCGCGGCGGCCATTTTCCGCGTGGCTGGAGCCTCTCCGGCCACAGCCATAAATGTCCTGGAACAGAGAAGTCACAGAGTTTACTTCACTAAAGGGAAGTATGTTGTGCAAAACAGCTATAGCTACAGGCACAAGGGGGGTAATTCCAAGTTGATCGCAGCAGAATTTTTTTTAGAAGTTTGGCAAAACAAAACAAAAAAAAATTGTTTTTTTTTTGCCAAACTGCTAAAAAAATTCCTGCTGCGATCAACTTGGAATTACCCCCCTTGTGCCTGTAGCTATAGCTGTTTTGCACAATATACTTCCCTTTAGTGAAGTAAACTCTGTGACTTCTCTGTTCCAGAACATTTATGGCTATAAGATTTGATCTCTTTTCTGTGGTGAAGTGGTGGAGGAATTTGGAGGAGACCGTTCGTGTATAACCGCAAACCAAAGGAAGTGATACTACAGGCATATTTGGGTGGGATGCAGTCAGTTTACCTCCAATCAAAATCCCGACGTTCAAAATCCCGACACCAATTGACCGATGGTCAAAATCCCGACAAGGTCAAAATCCCGACATGGACAAAATCCCGACATTTAAAATACCGACATTTAAAATACCGACAAGGTCAAAATACCGACACGTGAAATGCCGACAGGTCAAAATACCGACATGAGTTTTTCATGATTTTTTTTAATTGAAACCGACTTGTTCATACTTTACCATCCCAGTGGACCTGGAGGGGGAATATAATAGTGTGCCCGAAGCATGGCGAGCGCAGCGAGCCATGCGAGGGGACGCGGTACACTTTATATGGTGTCCATGTTGACTTATGTCGACATACACACAAAAACAACAAGAAAATGTGTGTCGGTATTTTGACCTGTCGGCATTTTACATGTCGGTATTTTAAATGTCGGTATTTTGTCCATGTCGGGATTTTGACCATCGGTCAATTGGTGTCGGGATTTTAAACGTCGGGATTTTGATTGGAGGTATTTCATACCGATCCCATTTGGGTGGGCTCCACTGACACCCCACTGATTCTGGTACGTGGGCCTGCCAATTCATGGTGGATTCCAGTTTTTGATCTTTATTGCACTTTTAGAATACGTGTGACTTGGTTCATCACCTTATGTGAACAAACTTGAGTCCTACTGTACTTCACTATATATTGCTCTCTCGTTCTATTTTGGGGACACCATTTAAACTGGAGCGGGGAAGTGTTGCTGAATAGAGAGCTCTTCAATAGATACGAACACTCTCCTTTCGGACTGAGAACATTGCCTATAGTGACCCAGGGAGCGCACCACAGCAAAACCTTAGAACTTTAACTATTCCTCACTGCCTGACTAAGCAGGTGCCTGTCCACCGGCCAGTCCTGCCATCTGCTATCACGGGACCCTGAGAGAGTGGCAGTTGGAAGCGCAAGAATGGGGCAGAATGCAACAGTCTCCTCCAGTGCTAGGGATAATGGACTCTCAATGTAGGAATCAGTGCATCTGGACTGGAGTATTGTAGGGCAACTGCAATGTATTACTATTCATGTAGCATACATGTACTACGCTGCACTTTGCAGGGGATATCAGGCATTCACAAGAGTCCCAGTGGAGCCTGGACACACATTGCTTCATTTATTTGTCAGAAGCCAATTATCTACTAGTACGATCCTTACCCTAAAGCAGGGGTATGCAACATGCAGTCGAACAGTTGCTGTAGAACTACTCATCCCAGCAGGCCCTGTCACACTAATAGCAAAATGACATGCTGGGATGTGTAGTTCCACAGCAGCTGAAGGGCTGCATGTTGAATACCCATGCCCTTCAAGGGGCCAGCACCGAGGGGCACAGTGACCGGCTGCTCCTTACCCTGCAGGAACTTGGCAGATCCATCCGGCCGGCTCAGGCCGCTCTGCTCGCAGCCTATCTCCCGCAGCCCGGTGACTAGAGGCATCGGCGCCTCCATCTCTAGGCTCTAGCAGAGCAGCAGCACCACCACCACGCGCCGAGCACTTCCGCCTCTGGGGTCCTCGCCTGGCTGCCCGCTGCACTGCCGGTGGGAATCGCGCCGGGAAATTCCGAGAGTTAGTGCCCCGTTCTCATCAGAGAGACCGTTCAAGGCTGATAATGTATCCCGGGCCAAGAAGGAAGCGCAGAAACCGGGTACCGCCGGGGGCCCTGAGGTGAAGGCAGGCGAAGGACCGGAAACCTGGGAGAAGATGGCGGCGCTGAGGGCATTGCTGAGGATCCGAGCAGCTGTAGGATGGGGAGCAAGCAGGAGACAGCAGGTGAGGAGAGCCGGCCCCGGTGGTCGGTCAGTCAGACAGTGTACCATACATGGCCTAGGCAGAGGTGCAGTGTGTATATGTGTATATATATATATATATATATATATATATATATATATATGCATGCATACATATATATACACACACACACTGCTATGTGTATTCATTCCATACGCAGAGCACTGACATTATATAAGGTATACAGGTGGAGGGGTCAGTATGTATTCCATATGCACAGCGACCACACAGCAGGTGCACAAGACATATGCACAGTGACAGGGCTCCATATATTGCATATGTATAGTGGCATTATATAACATAAATATATACTATTACAGATTAGCACTGGGTTTGAAGCTATCCATGAGCTGGGTGGTGTAAGGCAGAGTAACATTAGTGCCATCAGTACTGCACGGTATACAGGCAGTGACGGGGCCCCATCAGTACTGCACGGTATACAGGTAGTGACGGTCCCCGTCAGTACTGCGCGGTATACAGGCATTGACGGGCCCCGTCAGTACTGCGCGGTATACAGGCATTGATGGGCCCCGTCAGTACTGCACGGTATACAGGCAGTGACGGGCCCCGTCAGTACTGCACGGTATACAGGCAGTGACGGGCCCCGTCAGTACTGCACGGTATACAGGCAGTGACGGGCCCCGTCAGTACTGCACGGTATACAGGCAGTGACGGGCCCCGTCAGTACTGCACGGTATACGGGCAGTGACGGGCCCCGTCAGTACTGCACGGTATACGGGCAGTGACGGGCCCCGTCAGTACTGCACGGTATACAGGCAGTGACGGGCCCCGTCAGTACTGCACGGTATACAGGCAGTGACGGGCCCCGTCAGTACTGCACGGTATACAGGCAGTGACGGGCCCCGTCAGTACTGCACGGTATACAGGCAGTGACGGGCCCCGTCAGTACTGCACGGTATACAGGCAGTGACGGGCCCCGTCAGTACTGCACGGTATACAGGCAGTGACGGGCCCCGTCAGTACTGCACGGTATACAGGCAGTGACGGGCCCCGTCAGTACTGCACGGTATACAGGCAGTGACGGGCCCCGTCAGTAGTGGTTATCAGTGATTGAGACAATACAGATACAAATGTGATGTATAGGATGGTAAATGCAAGAATGGGTCACTATATAAGGGGGATCTAGGTATGGTGATTAAAAAATATAGAGCGAGTAGAACAGTACCTTCTATATGTGCAGCACAGCATGAGGAATCTTATATATACAAGGGTGTTTCAATAAGTAATGTAACAAGACCTCTCACATGTGTAATGTTCTGTATTTCATTTTAATTTCCGGCCAGAGCAGGTAGACCCCTGATTCCCCCTCATGGCCATCAGTCTGTGCCTCATATCAGTCATCAGCTGTAATTGTTTCCAATTGTAAAGTACAACGGAATTTGCTGCTCCATACCAAACACTGTTCATAATACAGTCAAATATAGATTGCCAATTGGATTGATAAAATATGGAATAGGAATATGTTCAGCTGAAAGAATTATACAGAAGACTGTAGGGAACTGTACGATTACAGTCCTTCAACGTTTCTAACCCTGTACTCCACTCTCTGCTCTGTAATGCGTGTTACCCCTGGATTGCTGCCTTAGTGATCTATTGATGTGATTGTGCAGAAATGTAGTGGTTCTGGAGTGTATAAATGGATCATGTGGCCAGCTTTATACATCTCCCCTCATGTGCCTATCCTTCTCTTACTTACACTATCTTATACTCAATACTCCCTTTGATGGCACCTAACCCTGGGTTTCCTGGATATACCTTGTACTTGTCCTATATTGTCTCAAACTGTAAGTGCTTTTTTCTTGTTTTGCTCATTTGTTTATGTTCTCTGTAGTGGGCGCTGCGGATCCCTTGTGGCGCCATATAAATAAAACATAATAATAATAATAATAATAATAATAATAATAATGTGTAACACATGTAAGCGGGTTATATTGAATCCAACTCTCTCTATTAATCTAGATATGTTAGAGTAGACAGATATCAGCAGTGAAAGGGTGACATTGTGTATATTCAGTATGTACTGCTGCATGCTTCCTGGTTACAGGAAGGTCAGTAAATGCATCAAGAGGCTCGTCTGTAAAGCTGAAAGCTGATTAGCTGGCACTGAGGAGGAGGGTGAGGCTCGTCATCAACTCCTTTCCCAGCAGGACAACACTGCTCAGTGTGATCATGTTTTCCTGGAGTCACTAGAACAGTCATTGCTGTTCAACTGGGCAATTCCTGGCTAAAACCTACTAGTGACGGGGACATATTTATTACCAGTTATTTATATAGCGCACACATATTCCGCAGCGCTGTACAGAGAACATTTTTGGCCATTCACATCAGTCCGCGCCCCAGTGGAGCTCACAATCTATATTCCCTATCACATGTACACGCACACACATTCATACTAGGGTTAATTTTGTCAGAAGCCAATTATCAGTATATCTTTGGATTGTGGGAGGAAACCGGCGCAAGTACGGGGAGAATATACAAACTCCACACAGTTAGGGCCATGGTGGGAATCGAACCCATGACCTTAGTGCTGTGAGGCAGTAATGCTAACCATTGACATATTTGATAGATAATACCTTTTTGGGCTAAAACATCGTGCTTACTATGCCCTTTTATTTGCCAGACATTCGTTTTTCTTTTTTTATATATATAAATTAACTTAGAAGGGCATCACACAGTGACTGCAGTGTGTGTGTGTGTGTGTGTGTGTGTGTGTGTGTGTGTGTGTGTGTGTGTGTGTGTGTGTACGTACGTGTCATTATCTATCATATATATTTAACTAGGTGCTTCATCGCTACGCCCTCTTAACCCCTGCACGCCTTTCTGGGGTTCAATATTTGTATCGTATGGAGTATTGCCTGAGGGCTGTTTCTAGCCAATTTGGCTCCCAGTGCGAGACTTCAAAATGCTTCCCCATCCCCCCTCATTGACATAAAAAAAAATGTGCCCGGCAAGGAGGCATGGCCTCATTAACATGGGCGTGACCTTGTGTGGAAAGACGACCTGCACCAACAGATCATGGCCACCACAGGGGAAAAAAAAATTCCCCCCATATTAAGCCCCCCACAGTAATGCCCCCTGCACCATATTATGCCACACACCGCAATGCCCTTGATACTTTAAATCGCCATTGTACACTTTACAGCAGGCAAGAGTCCCCATTGTACACTTTACGGCAGGCAAGAGTCCCCATTGTACACTTTACGGCAGGCAAGAGTCCCCATTGTACACTTTACGGCAGGCAAGAGTCCCCATTGTACACTTTACAGCAGGCAAGAGTCCCCATTGTACACTTTACAGCAGGCAAGAGTCCCCATTGTACACTTTACAGCAGGCAAGAGTCCCCATTGTACACTTTACAGCAGGCAAGAGTCCCCATTGTACACTTTACAGCAGGCAAGAGTCCCCATTGTACACTTTACAGCAGGCAAGAGTCCCCATTGTACACTTTACGGCAGGCAAGAGTCCCCATTGTACACTTTACGGCAGGCAAGGGTCCCCTTCTGCAAAGAAAGAGAAAAAGTTGTACTTACGTTTGAACTGCAGCGGCATCCGCCGGCCAGAGGTCCTCTTCGATCCCGCTTCCGGCTCTTCGTTCGGCCGGCACCGGGCCACCTCTCTCTCCATGTCCTGGGTGGCTCCCCCTCCTCCCTGTCATCAGTACTCCGCTCGGAGGCGGAGTTTCGTGTAATGATGCATTTGCATTGTGACGCAAACGCATCATTGCACGAAACTCCGCCCCCCCCAAGCGGAATAGTAATGACGGAGAGGAGGGGGAGCACAAACAGAGCGCCTTGGCCGCCGCAACAAATGGCTCTGTATTACTTGCATTCCTAGTTTTGTTAGTGGTTAAATATTGCACGACGAAAAGGGCGTCCGATGGTGAAGGGGGTGGGAGAGTGGGGGCCGCGGATGGGGGAGGGGGTCCGGAGGCGCTGCGGGTGGGGGAGGGTCAGGTGCGGGTCTGTCGCAGATGGGGGAGGGGGTCCGGAGGCGCTGCGGGTGGGGAAGGGGCAGGGGTGCCACGGGTGGTGTAGGGGGTCTGGAGGCGCCGTGGGTGGAGGTCCAGAGGTGCTGCAGGTGGTGGAGGGGCGGGTGCTGGTGTGCCGGGTGGGAAGGGGGGGTCCGGAGGCGTCCAGGGTGGATGAGGGGCGGGTGCTGTGGGGGAGGGGCGGGTGCTGGTGTGTCGGGGGGGGGGGGGGGGGGGGGGCAGGGAATCCAGAGGCGTCGAGGGTGGATGAGGGGCGGGTGCTGTGGGGGGGGGGGGGGGGCGGGTGCTGGTGTGTCGGGAGGGGGGGGGGCAGGGGATCCAGAGGCGTCGTGGGGGAGGGGTGGGAGCAGCAGATGAGGGAGGGGGTTCGGGGGCGCTGTGAGTGCGTGGGTTCCGCGGGTGGGGAAGGGGCGGGTGCATAGGTGCCGCAGGTGGGGGAGGAGCTGGTGAGAGTGTGCCGTGGGCTGGGGGAGTAATAAGCCCCGTACTTAAGGACAATTGGTTGGGGGATGTATTCTCTCCTGTCAGTCAGGAGTTACACAGGGAGCCCCCTATATAAGGACATTTGAGGGGACATGATGATTTGGAGTTATTCTCCTATCAGGGGTTATACAGGGAGCCCCCTCTTTCCCTCAGGCAGGGTGAATGATTGGTGGGCAGGCCTGTGCTGCCGCCATTGGTGGTCTCTCCTCCCCACCACCCCCTGTGCCATGCTGATGCCTGGCGGCCGTGGTGGTGGTTGTGCAGGCATGGTGGTATTGGCTGTACTGGACGCTGCTGCTCTCCGAAGTCGCGTCCTTCGGCCGGTGACAGACAGCGGCCCCTGGGGGGCTCCCCATCACGCCACACACCCGAAGCATGGCGCCACGACCCGGCTCAGCTAGGAGCGTGAAGTCCTCTCCGGGATCCTCCGTCACCCGATGGCGCTCACCAGCAACTGACGCCGCCAGATATTACCGATGGGGGCGAGGCCTCAGCTGCGGCAGAACACATATAGTAGGGCAGATCTGTGACTCCGCCCAGCGTTAGGTACAGAGTCACAGATCTGGGCTATTATATAGGAGATTGTGTGTTTGTGCGTGTGTGATGATTGGCATTACTGCTTTATAGCACTGAGGTCTTTGGTTCAGTTCCCACCATGGCCCTAACTGTGTGGAGTTTGTATATTCTCCCTGTACTTGCGTGGGTTTTCTCCGTGGGCTCCTCACTCCCACTCATAGTACCTTGCTAAATGTTGGCACCTCCACCTTGGTACTATACTCGGCATTCAGCCTTACCTGGCCAGGGTCCCCACTAGAGCATGATTCATGCTGTCATCATTTCCTTTCTCTATGTTGGGGGCCCATGGCTACTTAGCCTTCCATGAGTAAACTAGCCACTGATCCACAACGGGCTTCCAGGCTGTTTTTTCTTCTGCTTATTTTTATGCACAGGCTGCTAATGTCTCCCATAATACCATATACAATTCTGGTTCTCTTTTCCAGGCCCCCCTACATCTTCTCTCTTACCTCTGTTTACCAACATACCTGTGGTCTTCAGTCCGCCAAGGACCTACTTCTACTATTAATCTTATTAACACTTAATAAAAATATGTTTAAGATATATTAAAATAATGGCAGCATATCCCCAGTGCTTCTAATGAGTGACCTGTTTCATTGTCCTTGGACAGGGAGGACTCTGATCACAGCGTTCTTACTATAATTGTTTCTTAATATATACTCATGTGGGTCTGACATCCTGTACAGAGCGTGCTCAGTCCATAGCGCACAGTACTCAGTGCAGTCACCTGACCTCATAAGCGGCAGCAACATAACTGCAACATAATACTATGCTAATAGGCTACTAGTGTTCACTCTAGGCTGTTTTAGCACGGCGCCGCGCCCTGCCCGTTTTTTAGCAGGCAAAACCCGCCCTGCCCCTTTTGCGGCGCCCTGCTAGAACAGCCGCCCGCTTCCTGCCCTCTTGGCGTGTATAGATGCCGTGCGCATGCGCGCGGCATCCATTCACGCATTGGGAGAGGGCTGGGGGAGCCCAGCACCGACGGAGGTGCTGGGCACGTCCCCAACAGTGACGTCGCCGGCCACAGACGCTCTCTATAGTAGCGTCTGTGGGCCGCACCGCCCCCTAAAATGACATAGGCGTGGCCACACCCCCTAATTTGCGTGGCCGCGCCCCCGTTTCGGCACGGGCCGCGCGCACACATGTGCCCCCGGAGTCCGGCGCCCTGCCCCTTTTCACTCCTAGAGTGAACACTAGGCTACATAACTGTTCTTGATGGCGTTTATGGCATATTTTGGTTGATCTGTCCTTCTATGATGATGCTCTTTCTGTAAGCAAGTTGCGTAGCTGAGATATTGTTCCTGTCCTCTCCCATATTGTGACTTCAGCTGTGTGTTTCTCTCCCAGAATGCTCTCTCGCGCAGCCAAAGCACATCACTGGAGGAAAAGCCACAGTTCCCTGGAGCCTCCACCGAGTTTGTAGACTCCCTGGAATTCATCCAGCCCAATGTCATCTCTGGCATCCCTATCTACAGAGTGATGGATCGGCAGGGGCAGATTATCAACCCCAGCGAAGACCCCAAGGTATGGTGTCATTTTGTTGTTATTATTATCAATACCAGATCATAAGGGTCTTCTGTAAGTAGCAGAGAACTGACCTTGTCAGCATAATCTAGGATCCTGTAGTGTAGGCAATGAGCCCACTTGTCTTGTATTTCATGCTGGCACAGTGTACCGCCTCTCCATAGCAGACGGTCGGTCAGTGAGACATATGCCTCTCGGGAACACCTGTAGGACTTGTCCTTCCTGAAAAGCTGGTATGTCACTGACACGTGGTGATCGGCAGGCATTTCCACCATTATGCACAATGTGCTTGAGTGATTCCTAAATACGATTGCTATTTCTTTATCATCCACTAGGGGTCACTGGAGTACTCTTGGGATATGGACGGGCGTAGCCGAACAAAGGCACTGAATATTCAAATTTAGGACCCTCCCCCCCCCTCCATATCCCCAAGTACCTCAGTGTACTTTGCCAGTGTTTTTTCGGTGCTCACAGATGAACATCGGCTTGTGGCAAGGCCACATTTCAGAAGATTTTTATTTTTATTTTTATTTTTAATTTTTACACTTCCCGTCCCAGTTTAGGAAAAACATGGGTCCGGGATGGTGCCGCTGCAAGGCAGCGGATGGCGTGTCGGTCCTCACAAAGAGCACCCTCACAGCCACAGGCGCTATAGGCAAGCGCATGGCGTGTCGGTCCTTACAAAGAGCACCCTCACAGCCACAGGCAGCCACTGTCTCCTGCAAACTGAACGGAGCTTACAGAAAGAAGCTCCGTCACAGCCAGGATGAGACAAAGAGCTGGAAGAATCTACATCTGCAAGGAGCTTACAGCAGAAGCCCCATCACAGATGAGAAGCTGGAGGCTGAAACAGCCAGCATGAAAAAGCATGAAAACGGCACAAGGTATGGAATGTCAGGGCGGTCAGCTCACGCTGCCGCCCTGCTGTGTGTAATACTGTAGCCCTGCTGTGTGCTGTAGCCGCCGCTGAGTGAAGAGGTCCCGCTTAACGAGGATTCATGATACGCGCAGGGCGGCCGCACGTCACTCAGACGCCGGCCGCTTTCACTGCGCTGATGGCCCGGCACCACTACAGCTCTCCTGCTCTCCCTGCAAGGCGCCGCCGAGACTGTCCTGTGTGCTAAAGAGCGGCCGCACGTCACTCACGGACGCCGGCCGCTCTTTCAATGAGACACTGCACGCTGCTGATGCCGCACACAGGGAGACTGTGTTCTACGCCGCCCGCTCTTCCGGACGGCTCCCCGGCGCTATATACAGCGCTCTCCTGCTATCGCTCTCCTGCTATCGCTCTCCTACTCTCCCTGCACCCGAACCCAGTACGCTGCAGGTAACATGGGGAGGCAGGGGGGGGGGGAGGGGGAGTAATGCCCATAGCAGCAGCAGAAGGCTGCATGGGTTAAAGATAGGCTGCGCAAACTATCACAAGCAGTGCAGCAATTTTAAAGTCATGGGACTATAATATCAGGAAATTATATGTTTCAGCACAATTTATATATATATAATATATAATGAAGCTGTTTGCTAGCACAACTGTGTATAATATCAGTATCAACTGTGATTATATGGTTAAGTACATTTTATATATATAATATATATATGAGGCTTGGCCTAGCAATGGCCTATCAGTGGCATAGCCTATTGCAGGTTTAACCATGTTTTCTGTTCTTTTCTGTTAAGACTGCAAGAAAATAACACTGCAGGCAGTGTTCATATTAATAGAGGCTAACTAAATGCATGTATTTTACATACACCTGTATTATCACTGTATAATCTGTATAATAGGCTATTAAGCCTATATTAAAACTGCAGCAGGTAACCTGTACTGTGATTTTCTGTAAAAGCATGGCATGACGCCCATTTCAATCATTGTTGTTTTTCCAGTTATACATTCCGGCCATACACCTCTGCTCCACAAGGAGGCGCAGGGGTGTTAGTGGAAATTTTTAGGTCAGGATAATTCTAGAACATTCCTGCCCTACATCTTTAAGCCGCCGGAAGGCGCAGGGGTGTTAATAGGAATTTGGTTCGGGTTTCATATGCCCATGTGAACTGCTTTTCACATAAAGATCACTTTAGCTTCCTAAAGATTTCCGTACAGAGAAACAACCATGAGTTTCATATAAATATGCTGTTCAGCAATAACATATATATATATATATATATGTGCCATATAATCGTGCAAGTGTCTGTCTGTTGCCAATTATGTTGTCTGTCTACATAGCGAATAAGGCTCTAGTGCAGACTAAAAATACTTTTAAAAATATTACAGTGGCAATTCAAATTAAAAGAGCGGTATCGGAGTCTCGGAGTTACTCCGCCAGCTCTAACAAAAGACAGTTTTTCCAAAGGGCCAATTTCCCTTTGGGTACCAGAGGGTTTATTTCACTGGTCTTATAATTTAATGCACGATTATAGGTCAAATCTCACACCAATAACTACGAGTAAGAACGGTACATTACTCCAGCACTCAGATAGTGCGGGGTTTTGGACAATCATACATAATCGTTTCCAAAAGAATGCGATCCGCCATTGGTATATGCGTTTCTGTCAAACATTATAAAAACCCAAGATACATTTGGGTCACTAGAAGCTATGTATGAAACCATGCCGATCACTGTTAAAAGAAGCTGCAGAGTATATCTGTAAAGCTTCTGCTAACGCCGGTTATTTTCATTGTCGCTAGTAAAGCGCGACAAGGCCAGAGCTTGTTTGCTCCTAAATTTGATATGCTTGTAACGGCATTTTATCCCTTCATGATATTCAGCCATTAGCGCATACAGTATACTTGTAACGGCGTTTTATCCCTTTATGATAGTCAGCCATTAGACTTGTAACGACAGGACGTTACAGTCAGCAAACCAGTGGTTTGATGACCTCTTTTACAATTGTGGAAGCGGGTCTTTACATGTTACATTTGCGAGGTTTCATGACTTCAACTCATATATGTCTCAGCTATTTACAGCTTAAAGTACAAAACTGCTTCTGTCGAAGGGTTTGGCAGGTGATCATTTAGTCTTTGCTGGCTTATAAACCAGGCAATAGTACGCCAACAGTGTCAGAGTTACTTATTCCCCTCTGTTTGAGCAAAACCAAACAGCTCCGTTGCTATATCAATAAGCAAGTCATTTACTACAGTTAGAAAATGGCTTTTCTGCAGTTAGTATTTGCTTATTGGAGCCACAAAATTGCATAATTGCATTTGATCTTCATGTCTACCGTTGCTTATCGCTTCCGGTATTTACCAATGTGATGTTGGGATGATAGCTCATCTCACATAAGAACTATGTATTAACAAAGTTCCTCTAACTTGCGCTACTAAGGTATACTGCGATAGCAGATCAAGTTCGCAAACAATCGCATCTAATTTTGTCTAAAGGATGTCAATTCCTAGGTAAGATTATAAATACGGTAAATCAAAGACTTTTACCTACTACACCAGCAAGGAAGTACATCTAGTAATTAGTGCAAAACACGCACACTAGCGGTACATTGGTGTATTCACCTATTAAGAATAAAGATGTGTTTTCAATTTAGGTCCCCACCCTTCACTCGCGTTTCCCACAGAGGGACAAGGGTGCATATACTCTGGACGACAGTCGCAGAGAGTCAGGATTTGTAGTTACAATCAGCGCAAAGGTTCTAAAACACGACAGATTGCTGTCAATACATGTCCTAGAACTCTGTGCATTTTACAATGCGATAAAGGATTCGCTTTCAGTCTGACCACGGATAGACTCTGGTTTCTCTTCAGAACGAATAAATCTTTCGCTTTTTGCTAAAGATTTCTGTGGAGAGGAACAACCGTGAGTTTCATGTAATTTTGTTTTTCATGCCTGGCTCACGCTGCCCTTAAGCAGTCAAACAAAGCAACGGCAGTTGCATACTCAACAACCAGTGAGAACCAAGAAGCCGCATGGCAATGCGGCAGGTAACTCAAATCTTCAATGGCTCAGAACGCCATTATGTGAAAATGTCAAGAGATCCATCCGTGAGTGGACATCTGTTAGACAGACGATCTCACCCGTCAGGGTTTGGATCTTGGAACTGGACATTAAATCCAGAAGTGTTTCATATGTGAGTCCACAGAAGGGAGTTACCCTCAAGTATACATGATGGCATCTCGCCACAATTACAAAAGCTCAGTATGTGTACATCACATTCATGGGGTCATTCAGCATCGTGTATCGGGCTCCACCATTTTCCGCTTCTCTCTTCGTTGCCAAAACGGATCAGAAGACAGTTCGTCACAGTCATACTCGTGGTATCTCATGGGTTTCGGAGAAGTTTGCTTCTCGATTTTTCAAGGAATACTTGCACACGATCTTGGCCCGCTCATAATACGTCCAACCTGTTACATCAGGGAACGTTCTTTTACCCATAGTTACCTATGTACCTATTATCTATGTACCGCAGCTGCGGTTGACGGGGTGAGGGTTCAGTGCTCGCTTCGGCAGCACATATACTAAAATTGGAACGATACAGAGAAGATTAGCATGGCCCCTGCGCAAGGATGACACGCAAATTCGTGAAGCGTTCCATAAGACCGCCCTCTTAAAAAAATAGAGCATTACAGTATCGGTTATACCAACCATGTAACGAAATAGTAAGCCGCTTAAGGCAGCTCATTATTAAAAAATTTCGTGTGCTTACATAGGTTGTAAACCTCGGAAGTTTCCAACATCATACTTCAAGTACCCGTATTCTGTTAAACGGGATGGGATGGAAAACTGCGTTCATCTGCACTAACAGTGCAGGTATCTGTGTGGTAAACGTATTTTCAAAGACGTTTGTCTCTATTTGCGTCTGTAAACATCTTTCTACAAGGTGTCACCAAAGTTCAGACTCTATTTATCCCACCTACAGCGCCAGGCGATTTGAGGTTGGGTTCAGATTTATTACAGTTTTCATATTTTGGAACCCTTTCAACAAAGGGGAATTAAGTTTCATATTTTTTGAACCTTTACAACAAATGAGAATTAAGTTTCTCACTTTGGAAAACATTTTTCTTCTAGCCTTGCCTTCGGCACGGGTGCTTCGGCAAGGGTTTTGTTTTCATATTTGGGTGCCTTGTATTCCAAGCCACCGTATTTCAGTTTCTCATGACAAAGCAGATCTTCGGACGAAATCCGCTTTCGTATTCTTCACATCAATATACCAATAGTGGTTCCTGTGGGGACAGCACATTCTAGAATTCGGAATGTGGTACACGCATTACGCGTTTTATATATGTACCAAACGTCTACAGTACGTGATATGAATACGTTGTTTGGTCTCTATGATGCTGCCAACTGGGGTTAGCCAGTTTCTCAGCAGACATTATCCAGTTGGATAATAATAATGACTACAAGTCAGGCTTACTTTAAGGCTAAGTTACAATCGCCTACGTCAGTAATAGCTCATCCCACAGGTTCTGTGGGAATGTCAGACCCAGCGGGTCGTGGAGCGTCTACGACGCGGCTACATAGCCTTCAGTGCACCACGTTTGTGCACGTTTATACGTTATTAATGGTGGCGCCATCAGCATTTAGCTTTGGCCTGCCTACTGTTACAAGTATCAAACAGCTCTCCCGCCCACGAGGGAAGCTTTGGTACGTCCCAAGAGTACTCCAGTGACCCCTAGTGGATGATAAAGAAAATAGGATTTTGGTACTTACCAGGTAAATCCTTTTCTTTGAATCCATAGGGGGCACTGGACGCCCACCCAGAGCAGTTTTACCTGGGTTGTTTTAAGCTCAAGGGAGCTTAGTGAACAAATTTTATTTGGGTGGTATTAAGCTCAAAGGAGCTTATGGTAACACATTTTCACCGATTGGCTCAAATTATAAAGTTCTATCGGTTAAGGTGTCAACTGTTTAGTTGACAATAAGGTTACGGATCAACTTTGTGGTTGTCCGTTATGTTATAGGGATTCTCCATTGTCAACCTCTCTATATCCTGTTCGCTCAGTAAAAAACACTGGCAAAGTACACTGAGGTACTTGGGGATATGGAGGGGGGGGAGGGTCCTAAATTTGAATATTCAGTGCCTTTGTTCGGCTACGCCCGTCCATATCCCAAGAGTACTCCAGTGCCCCCTATGGATTCAAAGAAAAGGATTTACCTGGTAAGTACCAAAATCCTATTTTCTGCTGCGGGGTACACTGGGCTCCACAAGGAAAGACATAGGGGTGTAGAGTAGGATCTTGATCCGAGGCACCAACAAGCTGAAAAGCTTTGACTGTTCCCAGAATGCATAACGCTGCCTCCTCTATAACCCCGCCTCTCTGCACAGGAGCTCAGTTTTGTAGTTGGTACCGCAGATAGCAGGCACATAACAGAGGGGCTGCGCTGGGCAGCCCTGAGAAGAGCTTTTTAGAAGAAAAGTGAAGACTTCAAGGGCAGCAGCAGTGTGTATATGTCTTTTGACATTCACTACTGCGGCTCCATCTCTCCCCAGCGGCGCTGTACACTCCCGAGCCCTGGTTGCCGGGTAACTACAGCGGGAGGCTCCGGTTTTCTTCCATGGTCAGGCACACACGACGGGGGCTCTCCGGGATTGCGTTGCCGCGCTTCGGGAGGTGGTGAGTGGGTCCCGCTTGCGGGACCCGTGCTTTATCGCGATCCGGCGCGGTCAGTGGGAGGCGGGCCGCGCGCGTTGGCGGTTGACACTGTGGCAGTACAGGCGATCCACTACATCACCAGGGCATGGGTGCAGGTCAGGTTTTCTCTTAAAACCATTTTAATAGTAGCCTACAGTATCCGGTGGTTTTGCCAGCAGGGGGATAAGGCTTAGACCTGGAGCCCCTCCCCCAGCCCCAGTGCGCCATTTCCCGCAAATGTTCCCGCCCTGGAACTGCATATCTGTTTCTTCCTCACTCCCCGTCAGTGTCTGGGCGCCATTTCTCTCAGCTACACTGTTCCTGGGACTGCTTGGGCAAATCCTCCTGTGTAAAGCCGCCTGGTTGTCGGTGCTGTGACTTTACATGACACAAGTATTCTACCTGCCTTTTTAGTCAGTGTTGGTAAGAAAGAGTGCATTTAGTCAGGGTTTTATAGTACAATTACCCTGTGGTATACATCCAGTTCTTACTGTGCAGTGTTATATCTATTGACTACATAGCTATATATGCTGGTCCAGTGCAGTATTATTGTTATGACTAGGTGCTTCATTGCGCCCTACGGGCGCTCTTCACACCGTCGCAAGGGGCTACGCCCCCTTAACCCTTGCATGCCTTTCTGGGATTCAATATTTGTATTATATGGAGTATTACCTGCATTCCTTTATTAGTGGTTAAATATTGCTCAATGAAAGGGCGTGAGATGGTGAAGGAGTCGCAGCCCCTTGCGACGGAGTGAACAGCACCTGCAGGCCACGATGCACAGAATGTAGTGGGTGCGGAGGGGACTGCGGATGGGGGAAGGTGTATGTAGATGCTGCGGGTGGAAGGGGGGCGGATGCGGGGGGGGGGGATGGGGAAGGTTAGGGAGGTGCTGCGGGTGGAGGAGGGGCAGAGGAGTGGGGGCTGCAGGTGGGGGAGGGGTCCGGAGGCACTGCAGGTGGGGGAGGGGCAGGGGTGCCACGGGTGGAGGAGGGGCAGGTGCGGAGATGTTGCGGATGGGTGAAGGGTTCCGGAGGTGCTGTGGCATGGGAAGGGGCGGGGGTGCCGGGGGGGTGGGGTAGGGGGTCCGGAGGTGCCGCGGGTGGGGGAGGGGCGGGTGGTGCGGCAGATGGGGAAGGGGGTCTGGAGGCGCTGCAGGTGGCGGAGGTGCGGGGGTGTCGTGGGTGGGGGAGGGGTGGGTGAGGGGGGGACCGTGGATGGAGGAGGGTGTCTGCAGATGCTGCGGGTGGAGGGGGGGCAGGTGTGGGGGGAGACATATATGGGGGGTGGATGGTGGAGGGGGTCTGGAGGTGCTGTGGGTGGTGGAGGGGCGGGGGAGTGGGAGCCGCGGGTGGTGTAGGGGGTGTGGAGGCACAGCGTGTGGGGGAGGGGAAGGTGCGGAGGTATGGTGCATTGGGGAGGGGTCTGGAGGCGCTGCAGGTACTGTACCTGCCAAAAAGGTAGTTGGAGGGTATGCAGTAACAGGGCCAGGACAGGGGTGACGGGGCCAGGACGGGCGACGGGGCCAGTACAGAAATGACAGGGACAGGTTAGGGGTGACAGGGCCAGGGTAGGGGCGGCAGGACCAGGACAGGGGTGACAGGGCCAGGATAGGGTTGACAGGGCAAGCACAGGGGTGACAGGGCTAGGATAAGGGTGACAAGGCCAGGATAAGGGTGACAGGGCCAGGATAAGGGTGACAGGGCCAGGATAAGGGTGAAAGGGCCAGGATAAGGGTGACAGGGCAAGGCCAGGGGTGACAGGGACATGACAGAACACAGGGCATGGGAGAGATTGGTATTAGGGACAAAACAGTGGTGACAGACAGATGTGTCTTACCGAAGTCACTGCTGCTGGCTGCTGCTGTTCCACTACAACCTGTTGGGATCTGCTGCTGGTGGAGACTTGGCATGGCTGACTCTCTCAGGCTGGAGTCCTGCTTCCTCTGCCCGTCCGCATCCCTCCCCCCTACTCCTCAGTCACACACCGCGGACCTCGCGCGGCTGCCGGGCACTGTGGTAAGGGGAGACTGGGAGTGACTGGTTAGCCCCCAGGAGACGCTACGGCTGGAGGGCGGAGGGGGTCATAGCGTGCACGCGGCGCAGACCTCGCGGCTGCCGGGCACTGTGGTAAGGGGAGACTGGGAGTGACTGGTTAGCCCCCAGGAGACGCTGCGGCTGGAGGGAGGAGGGGGTCGGCGCCTGCAAGCAGCGCGGACTTCTGAAGCACTGTCCGCCAGCTAAAGTGTGAGAAGGAGCTGGGCGCACCTCACTGCGGTCGGCAGCGCTGCAGCTAGCGGTCGGGTTGCCGGGGCTGGAGATAACAGAGGCAGTACGGAACCTGCACAGCGGCAGGTGCCCCACAAAACTGCAGCTAAGAAGTATGGAGTGTGCCAGAAAGTGACGCTCCTCCGCGCCAGAGAGCCCCTGCTGAGTATGCTGATGTGGGGGGTCAAGCACACAGTGAGCCGGTGCCCGTCTGTCTGTACGGCATACCCCCTCACACACCCCCATACCTCCCAACTGTCCCGATTTTCGTGGGACAGTCCCATTTTTTGGGGTCTGTCCCGCTGTCCCACCCGCGGGCCGCAGTGTCCCGCGGTGGTGGTGGGGGCCAGTTTGGAAGCTCCTATACTCGCTGTTCTGCTTAGCAGAGCAGCGGTGAATAGACGCTGTGCGTCTATTTAGTGGCGACAGAGGGAGAGGGGGCATCAGGGGGTACGGATTAAGGGGGGGTCTGACAGTAGAGCTGGATTAAGGGGGGGCCAGGGTGTACGTACCGCGGGCCCCACAGTTTTAGGGGGCCCATCAGCTGGAGTAGCTCTGTCCCAGCTCTGAAGCTCCCCCGTCCTGCCAGCAACAGCAGCAGCATTGTGCTACAGTCAGCACACGCTGCTGCGTGTTGGCAAGTCTGGTGTTGCAGGGAGGCAGCAGCCTTCCTGCTTTCTTCTGCCTGTGCGGGTGTGTAGGGGGGAGCGACCACCCCCTCTGGATTTACCACTAGCTGTGGGGCCAAAATCCCATAAAAATAATAATAATAATTCCCGGAATTTGCATAAGGGGGCGTGGCCACATGGCAGCGATTAGGCCACGCCCCCAAACTCACAGCAGGCACAGCAATGAGATAGGGCCCCCCTGTCTCAAGTGCCCTGGGCCCCCCCGGACTCATAATCAGCCCCTGGGGGCATGCCAGCAGCTCACAGAGCGCTGGGCATACCCCCTCACTGATGAAAGCGGGAAGCCACGCCCCCTTTTCGCCGCGCGTGTGTCCCTCCTTTTGCCTGAAGAAAGCTGGGAGATATGCACCCCTGTCTGCCTGAAGAAAGCTGGGAGGTATGCACCCCTGCCTGTGCCATGCCCATACCATTTGATTCTTTTCCTAGTCTCCTATAGATTTGCCCAGATCTGTGACTCGTTTGACTAACTCCGTCCAGTGTTGTTACTCCGCCCAGCGTTAGCAAATGAGGCACAAAGTCACAGATCTGGGCTATTATATAGGAGATAACCTCTGCATTGTACAACTGTGACTATATGTGTGTGCATTAGCTTGCTGAGTAGTTTCCATTCGTGTCTCTCACTCAACCTGCTATCCCTATATTCTATAACCTGAGAGGGCTTGGTGCGTCAGGTTTTATAATAATATAGGATATTCACAAGATATACTCTGATACGTATTTTCCTCTGTGATTTTAGTCACCATATCCCTCCTATATCTCTGCTTGTGCTGACTACACTGCGCAGGGGTTTGGGTAAGAGGTATTGTGCTGCTGACAATTGTTCTGTGTTACCTGATGCTGCAAGTTATATCATGTCTGCTTCTGAAGGTAACTGTTCTGGGGCTGAACACACTGCCGGTGTTGCTGAAGCCACAGATCCATATGAGGAGAATATAGCAGCTGTGGGCTCTGGTTCTGGGGGCTCCTTGCCCCCCCAGTGGGACTGTCGCAACGGAGGTCCATAAATACCCACCGTGGGCTGCTTTTTCCACGCTTCTATATATGCTAGTTAATAAACTAACACCCCCTATGCCGGTGCAACCATATGTGGTTCCTGCAGCTAATCCGCTGTGGGCGGACGATTTATCTGCTCAATTGAAGAAGTTGAACCAGTCCCTGACTACTAAAAAGTCTGACCCTCGCTCGCCGAAGTCCAAGGGGTCCTCGTCTGATGAAGATGGCACTTACACTGACCCCACAGATTCTGACTCAGATACTGCTGATGGGGAGGGTAGTTCACATGTGGATGTTCCTGATCTTTTGGAGGCTATTAAATTAATTTTACAGATTACAGATGATCCCGAGCCATCCGTCCCTCCTAAGAAACCAGATAGGTTCAAGCGTCAGAAGGTGGTTAAACAAGTTTTACCTCACTCTGACCACCTAGTGGATATGCGTCAGGAACCCTGGGGAAACCCGGGTAAGAAGTTTGCACCTCAAAAGAAGATGCTGGCTCGCTATCCCTTCGCGCCATAGCTGTCTAAAAATTGGGAAACGCCTCCTCCAGTAGACTCACATGTGGCTAGGATGGGGGTTTCCTCAGCTCTACCTGTCACTACCGTCACGTCTCTAAAAGAGCCTACGGATAAACGTGTGGAGGGTTGTCTGAAAGGGATTTACACCCTTACGGGTGCTGCACAAAGCCCCACTATTGCAGCAACATGGGCTGCAGAGGCTATTGAAGCATGGGCCTTGGAGTTAGAAGCTGAAATCTCTTCTGACCATGCTAGACAATGCTTGTCGTATATTGTCACTGCTTCTCGCTATATTAAAGAGGCGGCTTCTGATGCTGGTATCCTAGCAGCCAAAGCCTCTACTACATCAGTCCTGGCTTGCCGGATATTGTGGCTGAGATCCTGGTTTGTGGATCTGGACTCTAGAAAAATCCTGGAGGTACTCCCTTTCAAGGGAGATATTCTGTTTGGGGAGGACTTAAATAAGATAGTGGCTGACTTGGCTACTGCCAAAACTGCCTGTCTGCCAAGTACCGCTCCTTCTGTGTCGAAGGCTAAAGGTACTTCCTTTCACCCTTTTCGTCCTTCAGGTAAAGCAAAAGGTCAGGTGTACAACAAGCAGGCCCGCACTTCCAAACCTGGTAAGCCGAAGCCCAAAAGAGCCTGGGCTGCCCATCAGCCAGCTTCCAAGACCGATAAGTCTGCCGCATGACGGGGCGGGCCTCCCCCTGGGGGATCCCAGGGTGGGGGACCGGCTTCTAGTGTATACCCAGGAATGGTTGAAGACCGCTTCAGGTGCCTGGGTACGGAAAGTCGTCACTCGAGGTTACGCCATAGCCTTCAAAAACCGACCCCCTCATCGATTTTGCCAGACAGACGTCCCGTTGGACAAGACAAAGGCAAACACTCTACATTCGGTGGTACAGACCATTCTGGATACAGGAGTCGTAGTACAGGTGCCTCTTGCGCAGCAGATATTGAGCACTGATCAGGATACTAGAACTGAGTCTGACACGGAGCTGCAAGAGGGGCCGGGGGTACTATTCTCCGCTGTTTCTAGTCCCGAAACCGAATGGGTCCTCTCGGCCCATTCTCAACCTCAAGGCATTGAACAGGTTTGTGAAGGTTTCCAAGTTCCGTATGGAAACCCTTCGCTCTATAGTTCTGGCCTTGGAACCTGGGGACTACATGGTCTCCCTGGACATACAGGATGCTTACCTGCATATTCCTATAGCAGCGTCACATCAGCAATACCTGAGGTTTGCGATTGGCAACCTCCATTACCAGTTTCGGGCGTTACCTTTTGGTTTAACTACGGCTCCGCGAGTTTTCACCAAAGTTATGGCGGTGATGACGGTGGTACTCCGCCGTCAAGGGGTCAGGATACTGCCGTATCTGGACGACTTGTTAATCCTGGCAAATTCCCCAGAACTTCTCCTACGTCATCTGGATATGACTGTCCAGTTTCTACAAGCCCACGGGTGGCTCATCAACTGTAAGAAGTCCTCCCTGGTCCCTGCTCAGAGCATGGTGCACCTGGGAGCGCTATTGGACACTCACAACCAGAGGTTGTTCTTGTCTCAGGAGAAAGTCCTAAAGCTTCAGGACAGGATTCGTTGCTTCATTTCTCGTCCACAAGTGTCGATACATTCTGTGATGCAGGTGCTGGGCCTCATTCTGATATCCAACTGGGTCCTGTTGACGACAGATGCCAGTCTAAGAGGTTGGGGCGCGGTGCTGGAGCAACACTCCCTTCAGGGTCGGTGGACCAAGGAGGAATCTCTCCTCTCGATCAACATTCTTCAATGCGTTGAACCTGGCCCAGCATTTAATTCAGAACCGTCCTGTTCAAGTACAGTCGGACAACACCACCACCACAGTGGCTTACATAAATCATCAAGGCGGTACTCGAAGCCGCTTGGCAATGAAGGAAGTCTCACGGATTCTTCAATGGGCGGAACGCCATCTACCGGTCATATCGGCAATATTCATTCCGGGAGTCCTGAATTGGGAAGCAGACTTTCTCAGTCGTCAGGACGTACATGCCGGCAAGTGGGGCCTCCATCCTGAAGTGTTTCAACTCCTAGTGGAAAAAGGAAAATCTGCTTCTCATAGCTCTAGCGTGGCCCAGACGGCACTGGTTCTCAGACCTGCAAGGCCTATCATCAGAGCGTCCAATTCTACTTCCACAACGCCCAGACCTCCTCGTTCAGGGCCCCTGTGTCTACCAGGACCTAGCGCATCTAATGATTATGACACTTCCAAGTTTAGTATAGCCAAGTTGTTGGCTTTTCTTCAGCAGGGCCTGGACTTAGGCCTGCGTCTGGCCTCCCTCACGGTTCAAATATCTGCCTTGTCGGTGTGGTTTCAGAGAAAAATTGCTACCTTACGTGATGTGCATACCTTTTACTCAGGGTGTGTTGCGTATCCAACCTCCCTATGTCCCGCCTGTGGCTCCTTGGGACTTGTCGGTGGTTTTGGAGGCGCTACAAGAGTCTCCATTTGAACCTCTTGGTTCTGCTGATTTTAGGTGGCTTTCCCTTAAGGTGGTGTTTCTGCTGGCTATTGCTTCAGCTAGAAGAGTGTCAGATTTGGGTGCCTTGTCCTGTAGTTCCCCATATCTGATATTTCACCGTGACCGGGCGGTTCTTAGGACTCGTCCCGGATATTTACCTAAGGTGGTTTCTTCGTTCCACCTTAATCAGGAGATTGTGGTTCCGGCACTTGCTTCTCCTGATCTGTCTCCAAAGAGCGGTCTTTGGATGTGGTACGGGCTCTCCGTATCTATGTGAAGAGAACTGCTTCTATTAGGAAATCTGATTCTCTCTTTGTGCTGTTTGGATTTCACAAACGGGGCTGGCCTGCTCACAAGCAAACTTTTTCCAGGTGGGTTAGAATGGTGATTGCACATGCTTTTGTGAGGGCTGGTCTCTCAGCTCCTGCTCACATTACGGCCCATTCTACTCGGTCTGTTGGACCTTCTTGGGCGGCCCGCCGTGGTGCGACCCTTGAACAATTGTGCAAGGCGGCTACGTGGTCCTCCGCGAACACGTTTCTAAGGTTCTATGCCTTCGATACTGCCGCTTCCCAGGATGCTTCCTTTGGACGCCGGGTTCTTGTGCCCACTACAGTGCGTCCCCTCCCATAAGGAACTGCTTTAGGACATCCCCTATATCTTTCCTTGTGGAGCCCAGTGTACCTCGCAGCAGAAAACGAGTTTTATGGTAAGAACTTACCTTTGTTAAAACTCTTTCTGCGAGGTACACTGGGCTCCACAAGGCGCCCACCCTGACGCACTTAGCTTCTTTGGGTTGGTATGGCATTAGCCGCTGACACTTCTCCTGTCATGAGAGTGTGGTGTATGTGGCTACTAACCGTTGTCGTCTCTTTTCCTGCTACTGCATTGGGCTGGTTAACTAAAAACTGAGCTCCTGTGCAGGGAGGCGGGGTTATAGAGGAGGCGGCGCTATGCATTCTGGGAACAGTCAAAGCTTTTCAACCTGTTGGTGTCTCGGATCAAGATCCTACTCTACACCCCTATGTCTTTCCTTGTGGAGCCCAGTGTACCTCGCAGAAAGAGTTTTAACAAAGGTAAGTTCTTACCATAAAACTCGTTTTTAATCACTAATATTGTGTATATATAACCTTTTTAACGTTATGATTGATTAACATTCTACGTTGAAAGAACCAAACAGACAAAAAACAGTGCTTGAGAGGCTATAAGGATGTTATATCCCCACATATAAGTTCTCCTGGGCGGACTTTGTTTTGAATAAATGGTATATAGTCCAGATCATGCATAATATATTAAAGTTTGCTCCCCCTCCAGTATAATCCAAGGATCATGATGTGGTATCAGCTGATAGGAAGTGCTACCTGGCAGCTAACGTTCAGGGTCCAGCAGTGATAGGCTGCTGTTTTGCTGATTTTTTTTTTATTTTTTATTACTATTAACCCCTTATTTGTTGCTGGTAACATTGTACAATGCAGTGATCGCGCTGAGCGAAAAAAATTGTGGGTCCTAGGGACCCCTCACTATAAAAAATTTGGGTCCTACTCCACCGTTTCTGGGTCCCATCATACTTTATGAGGGGTGAGGGAAGGCTGCAGTTGGGACTGTGCGGGGGCCAGGTGGCATTTAGGATAGAGGTGTAAAAAGCAAGTAGCAGTTGGGGCAGAAGCAGGGAGAAGTTGGGGTAGAGCTGGGAGTAGAGGGGGGCTGTAAAGGCAGGCAACGCTGGAGGTAGGGAGAGGGTAAGTTCAGACAGCAGTTGAAACAGTGTTGGGGTGGCTAGTGGCAGGCAGTGCTGGGAGTAGTTAGGGGTTAATTGTAGATAGCAGCTGTGGCAGTACTGGGGGGCAAGGAGGGAGTTAGGGGCAGGAAGTACTGGGGGTAGGAAAGAGGCATGGCTAGATAGCAGCTGGGGCAGTAGCGGGGGCATGGAGGGGGTTAGGGACAGGCAGTACTGGGGGTAGGGATGCGGCTTGAATAGATAGCAGCTGGGGCAGTACTGGAGAGCAAGGGGGGGTTGGGTAGAAGTACTGGTAGGGAGGGGTCATGGATAGATACTTTGGGTAGGAAGGGGGCATGGGTAGATACAGTGGGTAGGGGGTAGCTCGGGCAGTACTGGGGGCAAGGAGGGGGTTAGGGGCAGGAAGTGCTGGGGGTAGGGAGACAGCATGGGTAGATACGCGTCCCGAGACAGCAGACGGCCGATATACGGGATTTGTGCAGCAGCTCAAAGGGTCCACCTCAGCTTTTTCCCTCCCACCATCAACGGACGACGCACGTCCAGCGAACACAGGAGGAGACCCACGTGCAGTGGGACCACCGCGGCTGAACGGAACTAGCTGGCTGCACACCTGCTTCTTCCCCGAGATTCTGCAGCAGGCGGCGCCCGCCTGGGGAAATTGAGGAAATCTTCGTGAGCAGGTTACTTGTGGCTCACACGGACATATAAGTTACCTACCCCACAGCTCTATATCAGACTGGGCACACGTTGGATATACCCGAGGACGCTCGGGTTTCACCAGCCGCATTGGAGAGGTAACAAAATAACAAGATCCACATACATATACATTGGCTCTTTGAGCTTTGAAGTTTATCACAAACGGTCAAATACACCCCAGGAGCTGACAATTGTAATCGGCAATCATCACATACCAAAGTAACTGTGCTCAATACAACAAGAATTACCACTTCACAGCAGGACTGGTTACAGTGTTGCATATTGATTGAAAAACATTCTGTTACATTTGGACTATAAGTAGCTACTTATTTCATTCTATGGTTCTAGCTAGCTATTGGATTATTATATATATAATCCGTGTGAGTCTCTTATATCCATATATTGTGTCTTTTCAGTGATAATGTCAGCATAATATGCATATATATTAGGTTGTTTTAAAGAAAGTGTTTTTATTTTTATAATAATAAATATATATTTTAAATTTTTTGACCCTTTGGTTGTATTCAAGGTACTATAATGTTATAGTGACATGAGTGCTTCTATATTTCTCCTGTTGCTGTGTGGGTTGTTACTGTGAGGGAGTGGGGTCAGGCCACTCTGATATGGCTGGCCGCTGTCGGTGTATCAGGGCAGACAGGTGGAGCGGGTCAGTGAATTCTTATTGGCTGACACGGAGCACGCAGGCATCAGCGCGTCCTGCAGGACACGCTCATTTTTAAAACTGGGTCAATTTGCTATAACGTGTATTTTGTGATCACTGGAGGGTGTTACAGAGAGAGGGGAGGAGCAAGAGAAAGGGAGGGGAGCGAGTGAGTGTGTCAGAGGGAGTGAGAAAGAGGGGAGTAAGAAAAAGAGAGTGTCAGGAAGAGAGAGAGAGGGGTATTTAAGAGGGTGTCAGGGAGAGAGATGGAGAGGAGCATGAGAGAGTGTGTCAGGGAGAGGGAGGGAGAGGCACATGAGTGTGTCAGGGAGAGAGAGGAGCAAGAGAGTGTCAGGGAGAGGCGCATGAGAGAGAGAGTCAGGGAGAGAGAGGGAGAGGCACATGAGAGTCGAGGAGAAAGGGAGAGGCACATGAGAGAGCGTCAGGGACAGAGAGGAGCAAGAGTGTGTCGGGGAGAGGCGCATGAGAGAGTGTCAGGTAGAGAGAGGGGGAGATGCACATGAGAGGGTGTGTCAGGTAGAGAGTGAGAGGCAGATGAGAGTGTCAGAGAGAGAGAGAGAGAGAGGGAGGGGCACATGAGAGAGTCAGGGAGAGAGAGGGAGAGGCACATGAGAGTGTGCCAGGGAGAGACAGAAAGGCACATGAGAGAGAGTGTCATGGAGAGATAGAGGGGGTAATTCCAAGTTGACCGCAGCAGGATTTTTGTTAGCAGTTGGGCAAAACCATATGCACTGCAGGGGAGGCAGATATAACATGTGCGGAGAGAGTTAGATTTGGGTGGGTTATATTGTTTCTGTGCAGGGTAAATACTGACTGCTTTATTTTTACACTGCAAATTAGATTGCAGATTGAACACACCCCACCCCAAACTAACTCTCTCTGCACATGTTATATCTGCCTCCCCTGCAGTGCACATGGCTTTGCCCAACTGCTAAAAAATTTCCTGCTGCGATCAACTTGGAATTACCCCCAGAGAGGGAGAAGCACATGAGAGAGAGTGTCAGGGAGAGAGAGGAGCAAGACAGAGTGTCAGGGAGAGGGAGGGAGAGGCACATTAGTGAGTGTCAAGGAGAGAGAGAGGGCACGGGAGAGGCACATGAGTGTCAGGTAGAGAGAGGTGCATGAGAGAGAGGGGAGCAAGACAGGAGTGTCAGAGATAGAAAGTTAGATATAGAGGAACAAGACAGTGAGTATCGGGGAGGGGCAGCATGAAATACATTACCAACTCCAGCAGCTCAGGCACAGGTCTCTGATGGGGGCGGCCAGTTCATAGCACTAAGCTCCGCCCCCTAATTACCCGCGAATCGCGGCATGCACTGCATGTATTAGGGGCAGGCAGAGCAGACTGACTGGGCCAGGCTTAGTGCTCCCCCCGCCCCCTCTTCCTCCCTGCTACATCCTCCGTGCTGCTATACACAGGCTGCAGCCACCGCGGAGGTTTTCAGTCAGCATAGTACTCAGATTCTCCTCCTCTCTCTCCCTTCCTCCTTGGCCAGAAGTGAATAGCGCTGTATACTCGATAGGGTGGCTGGTCCCAGCGGTGGATCCAGCCATCCAGGAGGCACAAAGCGTCCAATCATGCTGGGGGATGGACAGGGCCGGATTAACAATGCGGCGGATGGAGCTGCAGCTCCAGGCCCACTCTCCAAAATAGGCCCCACTGCATCTGCCCATAGATGTCCATGCTGCTGTAGACAGGAAAACAAATTTACTTCTACTACAGCCTACAGCGCCAGACCCGTCCCCTCCAGCATCACACCCTTCTTGTGCAGATTCGGGGGGGCACCAAGGCACGTATAGTTCACTATTGTAAATTACGGGATGTAGCCCCACCCCCTGTACTCAAGCCACGCCTCTCAGTGATGAGTGTTTAGGCCCCGCCTCCAAGTGATGTCATCTGTCAGTCCCTGGGAGGGCAAGGGGAAGCAGACTATGACAAGGTGCGTGGCCTAGCTGCACATACTATCCGCGGCTGCAGCCCATGATGAACCTCAGGTACCCGGCGTCCAAGGATGAGGGGGTGGCTATTTTTTGTAGCTGGGACAGCGGGACGGGAGGAGGGAGGTAGTAGGTCACCCTGGATCTAGAAGTGTGTGGGGGAAGGGGAGGGGGGCGTGGCATTGCCATGAGAGCACTTTCAGAATAAGGGAGAAAAGCTCTGTATGTCCAGAGCTCCCCTACAAATTGCCCCTTTGTACAGTATATACAAGAGGGGTGTCCCCCCACCCACCGCACCACACTGCAAAGAAGCCCCTGTTTATATACAAGAGGGGGAGTTGTGGCTCCGTCTCACAGCAAAAAGTCCCTGCTGTCAACCCATGGGTAGTGTGTGCGGGGAGCGGGTGCAGGGTTAGGGGTAGTGTGTGCGGGGAGCGGGTGCAGGGTTAGGGGTAGTGTGTGCGGGTGCAGGGTTAGGGGTAGTGTGTGCGAGGAGCGGGTGCAGGGTTAGGGGTAGTGTGTGCGGGGAGCGGGTGCAGGGTTTAGGGGTAGTGCGTGCGGGGAGAGAGTGCAGGGTTAGGGGTAGTGTGTGCGGGTGCAGGGTTAGGGGTAGTGTGTGCGAAGAGCGGGTGCAGGGTTAGGGGTAGTGTGTGCGGGGAGCGGGTGCAAGGTTAGGGGTAGTGTGTGCGGGTGTAGGGTTAGGGATAGTGTGTGCGGGTGCAGGGTTAGGGGTAGTGTGTGCGGGGAGCGGGTGCAGGGTTAGGGGTAGTGTGTGCGAGGAGCGGGTGCAGGGTTAGGGGTAGTGTGTGCGAGGAGCGGGTGCAGGGTTAGGGGTAGTGTGTGCGAGGAGCGGGTGCATGGTTAGGGGTAGTGTGTGCGCGGAGAGGGTGCAGGGTTAGGGGTAGTGTGTGCGAGGAGCGAGTGCAGGGTTAGGGGTAGTGTGTGCGGGGAGAGGGTGCAGGGTTAGGGGTAGTGTGTGCAAGGAGCGGGTGCAGGGTTAGGGGTAGTGTGTGCGGGGAGAGGGTGCAGGGGTAGTGTAGTGTGTGCGAGGAGTAGGTGCAGGGATAGTGTAGTGTGTGTGTGGGGAGCGGGTGTAGGGTTAGCGGAAGGGTAGTGTGTGCGGGGAGCGGATGCAGAGGTAGTGTAGTGTGTGCAGGGAGCGGGTGCAGGGGTAGTGTAGTGTGTGCGGGGAGTAGGTGCAGGGGTAGTGTAGTGTGTGCTGGGAGTAGGTGCAGGGGTAGTGTAGTGTGTGCGGGGAGTAGGTGCAGGGGTAGTGTAGTGTGTGTGTGGGGAGTAGGTGCAGGGGTAGTGTAGTGTGTGCGAGGAGTAGGTGCAGGGGTAGTGTAGTGTGTGCGAGGAGTAGGTGCAGGGGTAGTGTAGTGTGTGCGAGGAGTAGGTGCAGGGGTAGTGTAGTGTGTGTGGGGAGTAGGTGCAGGGGTAGTGTAGTGTGTGCAAGGAGTAGGTGCAGGGGTAGTGTAGTGTGTGTGGGGAGCGGGTGTAGGGTTAGAGGAAGGGTAGTGTGTGCGGGGAGTGGATGCAGGGGTACTGTAGTGTGTGCGGGGTGTAGGTGCAGGGGTAGTGTAGTGTGTGCGGGGAGTAGGTGCAGGGGTAGTGTAGTGTGTGCGGGGAGTAGGTGCAGGGGTAGTGTAGTGTGTGCGAGGAGTAGGTGCAGGGGTAGTGTAGTGTGTGCGGGGTGTAGGTGCAGGGGTAGTGTAGTGTGTGCGAGGAGTAGGTGCAGGGTTAGTGTAGTGTGTGCGGGGTGTAGGGGTAGTGTAGTGTGTGCGAGGAGTAGGTGCAGGGGTAGTGTAGTGTGTGCGAGGAGTAGGTGCAGGGGTAGTGTGTGCGGGGAGTAGGTGCAGGGGTAGTGTAGTGTGTGCGAGGAGTAGGTGCAGGGGTAGTGTAGTGTGTGCGGGGAGTAGGTGCAGGGGTAGTGTAGTGTGTGCGGGGAGTAGGTGCAGGGGTAGTGTAGTGTGTGCGGGGAGAGGATGCAGGGGTAGTGTAGTGTGTGCGGGGAGTAGGTGCAGGGGTAGTGTAGTGTGTGCGGGGTGTAGGTGCAGGGGTAGTGTGTGCGGGGTGTAGGTGCAGGGGTAGTGTAGTGTGTGCGGGGTGCAGGGGTAGTGTAGTGTGTGCGAGGAGTAGGTGCAGGGGTAGTGTAGTGTGTGCGGGGAGTAGGTGCAGGGGTAGTGTAGTGTGTGCGAGGAGTAGGTGCAGGGGTAGTGTAGTGTGTGCGGGGAGTAGGTGCAAGGGTAGTGTAGTGTGTGCGGGGAGAGGATGCAAGGGTAGTGTAGTGTGTGCGGGGAGTAGGTGCAGGGGTAGTGTAGTGTGTGCGGGGAGTAGGTGCAGGGGTAGTGTAGTGTGTGCGGGGTGTAGGTGCAGGGGTAGTGTAGTGTGTGCGAGGAGTAGGTGCAGGGGTAGTGTAGTGTGTGCGGGGTGTAGGTGCAGGGGTAGTGTAGTGTGTGCGAGGAGTAGGTGCAGGGGTAGTGTAGTGTGTGCGGGGTGTAGGTGCAGGGGTAGTGTAGTGTGTGCGAGGAGTAGGTGCAGGGGTAGTGTAGTGTGTGGGGAGCGGGTGTAGGGTTAGCGGAAGGGTAGTGTGTGCGGGGAGCGGATGCAGGGGTAGTGTGTGTGGGGAGCGGGTGTAGGGTTAGTGGTAGTATATTATTTACATGGTTGTGGCATGTTAAAAAACCCTGAAAATGCATATTGGAAAAAACCATAGCAGTAGATGCTCATTGAGTTTAGTCATAGGATAGCATTATATAAATGTATTTTTAAAATGTTCTGGGGCAAAAGTTCCCATGTGGCTTGGACTGGCACCACTAACAGGTCTACAGATGGTGTAATGGTTAGCTTTACTGCCTTACAGCACTAACGTCATGGGTTTGATTCCCACCATGGCCCTAACTGTGTGGAGTTTGTATATTCTCCCCGTACTTGCATGGGTTTCCTACTGTCACAATCCAAATATATACTGGTAGGTTAATTGGCTCGTAACACAAAAATAAACCATAGTTAGGTAGGTGGGTAGCTATGCCCTCCATGGTGCTAGCCAGACCACACTGCACAGACCACACCCCCATATTAGTAGTCACATACCCACCATGCTGGTCCCACCCCCTGCAGCCGCACACAGTAGGCCCTTCATAAATTACAGCTCCAGGCCCATGAGGACCTTAATCTGGGGATGGAGAAGGGGAAAGGTACATTCCTCCAGGCCGGACAGCCTCACCTCCTCCCTCAGCGATGCAGACACCTGCCAGTACACTATAATGAGTCAGGCTGACTCACTGTCTTGCATAATGCCTCCGGCCGCGGGCACTTTATTGAGGCTAGATCTGCCCCTGCCCCCTCTGTCTCTGATGCGAGATCGGAGCTGAGACTTCCGATCGCAGCAAGCACCACAAACTGCTGCTGTCACTGACTGCTATGACAGCAGGGATTCCTGTCATATGCGCGCTGACTCGGAGCAGACTGTGAGGGGAGGCGGGAGAACACACTCTCCATGGTCTCCTCCCCTTCCAAGTTCCTCCCTCTGTTGCCGTGGAGACTCAAACTGACTGACAGCGCTGCTGGTCAGAGCGCGTCCTGAAGGACCCTGCGTTTTTTTGTTTTTGAGTCCCCACCATCAATTCTCGGGTAAAATATGCGCATTAGCGCGTTTTTGCGATCACTGTACATGTACCACACACTGCATTTTTGGTCAGAGCTAATTGTAGTGTTTGTCACAAGCTAGTCCAGGCTGCAATATTGTGTATTTGGCCTGATATTGGGCATGTGTAGAGGCCAAAAGCAGCTAGGATGTCTTGATAGGATCATTAACAGGTATGGTAAAGAATGTATATTCAGTCATCTTCCAACTGCGCTAACAAGCTGCGGTGACGCTGTGTGTGACTGGGCTCAAGCCCAGATGTCCAAATCTCGTCCAATGTGGCCCTATACAATAATTAACCTAATGCATGTGAACAGTGGAAGTAGCCCTTGTGGGTTCACCCTTTGTCAGCATAGGCACCTGCTAAACCGGATGCTATTACACTGAGGCATCAGCAGTTTTATTCCACCCTCTTATTTACAGTATTTGGCCTTATTTCCGGAATGACTTCTGGATTCTGTAGGAGTATTGATTATTAATGAATGCTTAGATCAAAGATCAGCAGTCCAGGGCTTGGCATGCTTTTACTTTCCCAACAAATGACAGCAACTTCTTATTCATAAAGTATATTTGCTTTCATGTAAATTATCAGATCAGCGACGTCAGTTTTGTTAAGTGACAAAAATTGGTGACATTGTATCTTATTTTTTACCATTTGCAGATCCCTAAGGAGAAAGTGCTGAAGTTTTATCACACAATGACCCTGCTCAACACTATGGATAGAATCCTGTATGAATCTCAGAGACAGGTTTGTAATTACCACCCAGACTCCATGTTTCCTACCCCCCTCCCGTCTGTGTCAACCTGCAGTGGGAGTGGCAGGCCCAAGGTCTCATAGCTGTCTGTGTCGCGATGCAGTAGGAGGGGCAGGCCCCAGGTGTCATAGCTCCCTCCTGTCTGTGTCACCCTGCAGTAGGAGGGGCAGGCCCCAGGTGTCATAGCTCCCTCTTGTCTGTGTCACCCTGCAGTAGGAGGGGCAGGCCCCAGGTGTCATAGCTCCTTCCTGTCTGTTTCACCCTGCAGTAGGAGGGGCAGGCCCCAGGTGTCATAGCTCCCTCCTGTCTGTGTCACCCTGCAGTAGGAGGGGCAGGCCCCAGGTCTCATAGCTCCCTTTTCTCTGCGTCCTGCTGCAGTTAGAGGGGCAGGCCCCAGGTCTCATAGCTCCCTTCTGCGTTTCCCTACAGTGGGAGGGGCAGGCCCCATATCTCAAATCTCCCTCCTGTCTGTGTTACCCTGCAATGGGAAGGAGATATTACATTTCACATAGACCTTTTCTGCCTGTGTTGTCCTGCAGTGGGTGGTACCAGTTGCATGTCTCTGAGCTCTCTTCTTTTTGTGTCACCCTGCAGTGGGAGGGACAGATGCTGTGTAACATAGCTCCTTTCTATCTGTGTCGCCCTGCAGTGGGAGGTACAGATGCCATGTAACTTGGTTCCTTTCTGTCTGTGTCGCCCTGCAGTGGGAGGAACAGATGCCGTGTAACATAGCTCCTTTCTGTCTGTGTCGCCCTGCAGTGGGAGGGACAGATGCCATGTAACATAGCTCCTTTCTGTCTGTGTCGCCCTGCAGTGGCAGGGACAAATGCCATGTAACATAGCTTCTTTCTGTCCGTGTCGCCCTGCAGTGGGAGGGACAGATGCCGTGTAACATAGCTCCTTTCTGTCTGTGTCGCCCTGCAGTGGGAGGGACAAATGCCATGTAACATGGCTCCTTTCTGTCTGTGTCGCCCTGCAGTGGGAGGGACAAATGCCATGTTACATAGCTCCTTTCTGTCTGTGTCGCCCTGCAGTGGGAGGGACAACTCTGCGTATGTTCAGGAACAAGGACAGTGATTTCATAATTGATTTTCTCTTACGTCCTAGAGGATGCTGGGGACTCCGTAAGGACCATGGGGTATAGACGGGCTCCGCAGGAGATAGGGCACCTAAAAAGAACTTTGACTATGGGTGTGCACTGGCTCCTCCCTCTATGCCCCTCCTCCAGACCTCAGTTAGAGTCTGTGCCCAGAGGAGAAAGGGTACAATGCAAAGAGCTCTCCAGAGTTTTCTGTTTTGAAGAATTTGTTAGGTTTTTTATTTTCAGGGAGTCCTGTTGGCAACAGGCTCCCTGCATCGTGGGACTGAGGAGAGAGAAGCAGAGCTGGCTTGTCAAGTTGGGCACTGTTTCTAAGGCTACTGGACACCATTAGCTCCAGAGGGAGTCGGAACACAGGTCTCACCTGGGGTTCGTCCCGGAGCCGCGCCGCCGTCCTCCTCACAGATGCCGAAGGTAGAAGCGGATAGAGAAGACAGAAGACATCTTAGGCGGCAGAAGACATCAGATCTTCATGAGGTAAGGTGCGCAGCGGTAAGCTGCGCGTCATTGCTCCCAGTCACACACACACAGAGCAGCACTGAAGGGTGCAGGGGTGGGCGCCCTGGGCAGCAATAAACCTCACATTTTGGCACAAAACAGTGGCATTAGACTGCGGAGGCAGTAAATCGCTGATCCCCCGCCATTTTATTGAAAAATCACTGGGACCGAAGCCCGCCGTCGGGTGGGCGGGGCTTGATCCTCAGCACTAACCAGCGCCATTTTCTCCACAGAAGCTGCATGAGAAAGAAAACGCTGGCTCCCTGGTCTCTCCTCTGCTGAACACAGGCTGTAAAAAAGAGGAGGGGGGCACTTTGGCGACGCAGTGAGTGGGAATTGACATAATATATATAAAAAAGCGCTATCTGGATATATATATTTCTTCCAGTGTTGTTAAGCGCTGGTGTGTGCTGGCATACTCTTTCTCTGTGTCTCCTTAGGACCTGGTTGGGGTTTTGTCCCCTTATAGGTTAATCCCTGTGTGTGTGGGGTGTCGGTACGTGTGTGTCTACATGTCTGAGGCGGAAGGCTTCTCCAAGGAGGAGGTGGAGCAAATGAGTGGTATGTCCCCGTCGGTTGTGCCGACTCCAGATTGGATGGACATGTGGCATACGTTGCATGCAAGTGTGGTGTCTTTACATAAAAGGCTTGATAAGGCTGGTTTAGGGGGGACATCAGGCGGTCAATCTTCAGATTGGACCGACTCACAGGGCCCGTCTGGGTCTCAAAAGCGTCCCTTAACACAAGACACTACTACCAACACGGATTCTGATTCCAGTGTCGACTATGACGAAGTAAAATTGCACCCTAGGGTGACTAAAACCATTCAGTGTATGATTGTGGCAATAAGGGATGTGTTGCATATTGTGGATGAACCCTCGGTCCCCGACACAAGGGTACACATGTTTAAGGAAAAGAAACAGATTATTAATTTTCCCACATCTCATGAATTAAATGAGTTCTTTGGAAAAGCTTGGGAGACTCCGGATAAGAAACCGCAGATACCCAAAAGAATTTTTATGGCATACCCCTTCCCTAAGCAGGACAGGGAGATTTGGGAATCACCCCCCACTGTGGAAAAGGCCCTGATGCGCTTGTCCAAGAAAGTGGCGCTACCGTCTCCTGACACAGCGGCCCTTAAGGACCCTGCAGATCGCAGGCAAGAAACTACCTTAAAGGGTATTTATTCTCATACGGGTGCTGTGTTAAGACCGACGATGGCGTCGGCATGGGTGTGTAGCGCAATTGCAGCTTGGACAGATGAGCTGACAGATCAATTTGATACTATGGATTAGGATACTATATTCCTAACTCTAGCCCATATAAAAGACGCAGTCTTATTTATGAGGGATGCTTAAAGGGACATTGGATTGCTAGCTTCTAGGGCCAATGCCATGTCTATCTCAGCGAGAAGATCCTTATGGACTCGCCAATGGATGGGTGATGCGGATTCCAAAAAACATATGGAAGTGCTACCCTATAAGGGTGATGTATTGTTTGGGGATGGGCTGACGGACATGGTTTCCACAGCTACAGCAGGTAAATCAAATTTTTTACCATATATTCCCCAACAGCAAAAGAAAGCAACACCCTATCAGATGCAGTCCTTTCGGTCGCACAAGTCCAAAAGAGGTCGGGGATCCTCTTTCCTCGCCAGAGGTAAGGGCAGAGGCAAGAGAGCACCTGCTTCGGCAGGTGCCCAGGAACAAAAGTCCTCCCCGGCTGCTCCAAAAACCACAGCATGACGCTGGGGCTCCCCTGAGGGAGTCCGCACCGGTGGGGGCACGTCTTCGACTTTTCAGTCAGGCCTGGGTCAGTTCGGACCTGAATCCCTGGGTGTTGGAAATAGTTTCCCAGGGATACAAATTGGAATTCGAGGAGGTGCCCCCGCGCCGATTTTTCAAATCGGCCCTACCAGCTACCACATCGGAAAGGGATGTAGTGTTAGCTGCAATTCAAACGCTGTGTATACAGCAGGTGATAATCAAGGTTCCCCTGCACCAGCAGGGAAGATGTTACTATTCAACCCTATTTGTGGTCCCGAAACCGGACGGTACGGTCAGACCGATTTCGAATCTGAAATCCCTAAACCTGTACATAAAAAGATTCAAATTCAAAATGGAATCTCTCAGAGCAATAATAGCCAACATGGAGGAGGGGGAGTGTATGGTGTCTCTGGACATAAAGGATGCGTACCTTCATGTCCCCATATATGCCCACCATCAGGAATACCTGAGATTCGCTGTACAGGATTGTCATTACCAATTTCAGACGTTGCCGTTTGGACTTTCCACGGCCCCGAGGATTTTCACCAAGATAATGGCGGAAATGATAGTGGTCCTGCGCAAGCATGGAGTCACAATTATCCCATACTTGGACGATCTCCTGATAAAAGCGAGATCAAAGGAGAAATTGCTGAGCAGTGGCGCTCTCTCTGAGAGTGCTTCAGCAACACGGTTGGATTCTAAATCTACCGAAGTCACCGACAACTCGACTACCGTTCCTAGGTATGATACTGGATACGGAACAAATGAAGGTCTTTCTCCCAATAGAGAAAGCCCAAGACATCCAGAACTTGATCAGAGACCTGCTAAAACCGAAAAGGGTGTCAGTTCACCAATGCACTCGAGTTCTGGGGAAAATGGTGGCGGCCTACGAGGCCATTCCCTTCGGAAGGTTCCATGCAAGGACTTTTCAATGGGACCTTCTGGACAAGTGGTCCGGGTCCCATCTGCACTTATATCGGAAAATAACTCTGTCCCCAGGAACCAGAGTGTCCCTCCTGTGGTGGTTGCAAAGTGCTCACCTGCTGGAGTGTCGCCGGTTCGGGATTCAGGACTGGATCCTGGTTACCACGGACGCGAGCCTCCGAGGATGGGGAGCGGTCACACAGGGAAAGACTTTTCAGCGTCTTTGGTCAGACCAGGAGTCCTGTCTACACATCAATGTGTTGGAACTCAGGGCCATTTACAACGGCCTTCGACAAGCGGAGAGTTTTCTTCGAAACCTACCGGTTCTGATTCAATCAGACAATGTCACAGCAGTGGCTCATGTGAACCGCCAAGGCGGGACAAGAAGCAGAGTCGCGATGGCGGAAGCCACAAGGATACTTCGCTGGGCGGAAAATCATGTAAGCGCTCTGTCGGCTGTCTTCATTCCGGGAGTGGACAACTGGGAAGCAAACTTCCTCAGCAGACACGATCTCCATCCAGGAGAGTGGGGACTTCATCAAGAAGTCTTTGCAGACGTAACACGTCTTTGGGGAACTCCTCAAATAGACATGATGGCGTCACGCCTCAACAAAAAACTTCGGAGGTATTGCGCCAGGTCTCGGGACCCTCAGGCAGTAGCAGTAGACACACTGGTAACACCGTGGGTGTTCGAATCGGTCTACGTGTTTCCTCCTCTTCCTCTCATCACGAAAGTGTTGAGGATCATAAGACGAAGAAGAGTACAGACGATACTCGTTGTCCCAGACTGGCCTCGAAGGGCCTGGTACTCGGATCTACAAGAGATGCTCACAGGAGACCCCTGGCCTCTTCCTCTGAGGGAAGACCTGTTGCAGCAGGGGCCCTGTGTATTTCAAGACTTACCGCGGTTACGTTTGACGGCATGGCGGTTGAACGCCTAATCCTAGCAAAAAAGGGGATTTCGGAAGAGGTCATCCCTACTTTAATAAAGGCTAGGAAGGAGGTGACGATAAAACATTATCACCGTATCTGGCGAAAGTATGTGTCTTGGTGTGAGACCAAGAATGCACCTACGGAAGATTTTCATCTGGGTCGTCTTCTCCACTTCCTACAGACAGGAGTGGATATGGGCCTGAAATTAGGCTCGGTTAAGGTACAGATTTCGGCCCTCTCGATTTTCTTTCAGAAGGAATTGGCTTCTCTTCCAGAAGTCCAGACGTTTGTAAAGGGAGTGCTGCACATCCAGCCCCCTTTTGTGCCTCCAGTGGCACCATGGCACCTGAACGTGGTGTTGAAGTTCCTAAAATCACACTGGTTTGAACCGCTTAACAAGGTTGAGTTGAAATTTCTTATCTGGAAGGTGGTCATGTTGTTGGCCTTAGCATCAGCAAGGCGAGTGTCAGAATTGGCGGCTCTCTCACACAAGAGCCCCTACTTGATTTTTCATGTGGATCGAGCTGAATTGAGGACACGTCCGCAATTTTTGCCTAAAGTGGTTTCTTCGTTCCATATGAATCAACCTATTGTGGTGCCTGTGGCTACCGATGACCTGGAGGATTCCAGATCCCTGGATGTCGTCAGGGCCTTAAAGATTTATGTAGCCAGGACGGCTAGAATTAGGAAAACATAGGCTCTGTTTGTCCTGTATGCGGCCAATAAGATTGGCGCTCCTGCTTCAAAGCAGACTATTGGTCGCTGGATCTGTAATACGATTCAGCAGGCTCACTCTACGGCTGGATTGCCGGTACCAAATTCGGTTAAGGCCCATTCCACTAGGAAGGTGGGCTCTTCTTGGGCGGCTGCCCGAGGCGTCTCGGCTTTACAACTTTGCCGAGCGGCGACTTGGTCGGGGTCAAACACTTTTGCTAAATTCTACAAGTTTGATACCCTGGCTGATGAGGACCTATCGTTTGCTCAGTCGGTGCTGCAGAGTCATACGCACTCTCCCGCCCGATTGGATGCTTTGGTATAAACCCCATGGTCCTTACGGAGTCCCCAGCATCCTCTAGGACGTAAGAGAAAATAAGATTTTAAACCTACCGGTAAATCTATTTCTCCTATTCCGTAGAGGATGCTGGAGCGCCCGTCCCAGTGCGGAAACTCTGCAAGACTTGTATATAGTTGTTGCTTACATAAGGGTTATGTTACAGTTGACATCGGTCTTGGACCGTTACTGTTGCTTTTGTTCATACTGTTAACTGGTTATGTATGTTCCAGGTTACATGGTATGATTGGTGTGGGCTGGTATGAATCTTGCCCTTGGATTGCTAAATCCTGCCTTGTATTGTCCATCTCCTCTGGGCACAGTTCTCTAACTGAGGTCTGGAGGAGGGGCATAGAGGGAGGAGCCAGTGCACACCCATAGTAAAAGTTCTTTTTAGGTGCCCTATCTCCTGCGGAGCCCGTCTATACCCCATGGTCCTTACGGAGTCCCCAGCATCCTCTACGGACTAGGAGAAATAGATTTACCGGTAGGTTTAAAATCTTATTATTTCCCTTGCAGGGGAGAATTTCTTTCTATATGACAAACTACGGAGAGGAGGGGACACATGTGGGCAGTGCAGCTGCTCTTAATGACACGGACCTTGTATTTGGGCAGTACCGGGAGGCAGGTGAGTTGCCATCTGTAGAGTAATCATAAATCCTGCAGTATCTGTTTACCCTGTGTTTAAGCTTTTGCTGTTGTATTATTGTTTTTATTCTGTAGGGGTCCTGATGTATAGGGGATATCCTCTAGATATGTTCATGGCACAGTGCTACGGAAATGCCTCAGACACCGGCAAGGGGAGACAAATGCCTGTGCATTACGGCTGTAAAGATCTGAATTTTGTGACCATCTCCTCCCCACTAGCAACACAGATACCACAAGGTGACTGTTACTGTATTGTAGCACCACATCTGTTACACCGCACACACAGCTCTGTACTAACTATGCCTGTACTGACACTGCACACACAGCTCTTTCCTGCAGCTCTCACTACTATTCCTGTACTGACACCGCACACACAGCTCTGTCCTGCAGCTCTCACTACTATTCCTGTACTGACACTGCACACACAGCTCTGTCCTGCAGCTCTCACTACTATTCCTGTACTGACACCGCACACACAGCTCTGTCCTGCAGCTCTCACTACTATTCCTGTACTGACACCGCACACACAGCTCTGTCCTGCAGCTCTCACTACTATTCCTGTACTGACACCGCACACACAGCTCTGTCCTGCAGCTCTCACTACTATTCCTGTACTGACACTGCACACACAGCTCTGTCCTGCAGCTCTCACTACTATTCCTGTACTGACACTGCAGACACAGCTCTGTCCTGCAGCTCTCACTACTATTCCTGTACTGACACTGCACACGCAGCTCTGTCCTGCAGCTCTCACTACTATTCCTGTACTGACACTGCACACGCAGCTCTGTCCTGCAGCTCTCACTACTATTCCTGTACTGACACCGCACACACAGCTCTGTCCTGCAGCTCTCACTACTATTCCTGTACTGACACTGCACACACAGCTCTGTCCTGCAGCTCTCACTACTATTCCTGTACTGACACTGCAGACACAGCTCTGTCCTGCAGCTCTCACTACTATTCCTGTACTGACACTGCACACACAGCTCTGTCCTGCAGCTCTCACTACTATTCCTGTACTGACATTGCACACACAGCTCTGTCCTGCAGCTCTCACTACTATTCCTGTACTGACACTGCACACGCAGCTCTGTCCTGCAGCTCTCACTACTATTCCTGTACTGACACCGCACACACAGCTCTGTCCTGCAGCTCTCACTACTATTCCTGTACTGACACTGCACACACAGCTCTGTCCTGCAGCTCTCACTACTATTCCTGTACTGACACTGCAGACACAGCTCTGTCCTGCAGCTCTCACTACTATTCCTGTACTGACACTGCACACACAGCTCTGTCCTGCAGCTCTCACTACTATTCCTGTACTGACACTGCACACACAGCTCTGTCCTGCAGCTCTCACTACTATTCCTGTACTGACACTGCACACGCAGCTCTGTCCTGCAGCTCTCACTACTATTCCTGTACTGACACCGCACACACAGCTCTGTCCTGCAGCTCTCACTACTATTCCTGTACTGACACCGCACACACAGCTCTGTCCTGCAGCTCTCACTACTATTCCTGTACTGACACCGCACACACAGCTCTGTCCTGCTGCTCTCACTACTATTCCTGTACTGACACCGCACACACAGCTCTGTCCTGCAGCTCTCACTACTATTCCTGTACTGACACTAAACACACAGCTCTGTCCTGCTGCTCTCACTACTATTCCTGTACTGACACCGCACACACAGCTCTGTCCTGCTGCTCTCACTACTATTCCTGTACTGACACTGCACACACAGCTCTTTCCTGCAGCTCTCACTACTATTCCTGTACTGACACTGCACACACAGCTCTGTCCTGCAGCTCTCACTACTATTCCTGTACTGACACTGCACACAGCTCTGTCCTGCAGCTCTCACTACTATTCCTGTACTGACACTGCACACACAGCTCTGTCCTGCAGCTCTCACTACTATTCCTGTACTGACACCGCACACACAGCTCTGTCCTGCAGCTCTCACTACTATTCCTGTACTGACACCGCAAACACAGCTCTGTCCTGCTGCTCTCACTACTATTCCTGTACTGACACCGCACACACAGCTCTGTCCTGCTGCTCTCACTACTATTCCTGTACTGACACTAAACACACAGCTCTGTCCTGCAGCTCTCACTACTATTCCTGTACTGACACCGCACACACAGCTCTGTCCTGCAGCTCTCACTACTATTCCTGTACTGACACCGCACACACAGCTCTGTCCTGCAGCTCTCACTACTATTCCTGTACTGACACTAAACACACAGCTCTGTCCTGCTGCTCTCACTACTATTCCTGTACTGATACTGCACACACAGCTCTGTCCTGCAGCTCTCACTACTATTCCTGTACTGACACTGCACACACAGCTCTGTCCTGCAGCTCTCACTACTATTCCTGTACTGACACTGCACACACAGCTCTGTCCTGCAGCTCTCACTACTATTCCTGTACTGACACCGCACACACAGCTCTGTCCTGCAGCTCTCACTACTATTCCTGTACTGACACTGCACACACAGCTCTGTCCTGCAGCTCTCACTACTATTCCTGTACTGACACTGCACACACAGCTCTGTCCTGCAGCTCTCACCACTATTCCTGTACTGACACCGCACACACAGCTCTGTCCTGCAGCTCTCACTACTATTCCTGTACTGACACTGCACACACAGCTCTGTCCTGCAGCTCTCGCTACTATTCCTGTACTGACACTGCACACACAGCTCTGTCCTGCAGCTCTCACTACTATTCCTGTACTGACACTGCACACACAGCTCTGTCCTGCAGCTCTCACTACTATTCCTGTACTGACACTGCACACACAGCTCTGTTCTGCAGCTCTCACTACTATTCCTGTACTGACACTAAACACACAGCTCTGTCCTGCAGCTCTCACTACTATTCCTGTACTGACACTAAACACACAGCTCTGTCCTGCAGCTCTCACCACTATTCCTGTACTGACACTGCACACACAGCTCTGTCCTGCAGCTCTCACTACTATTCCTGTACTGACACTAAACACACAGCTCTGTCCTGCAGCTCTCACTACTATTCCTGTACTGACACTAAACACACAGCTCTATCCTGCAGCTCTCACTACTATTCCTGTACTGACATTGCACACACAGCTCTGTCCTACAGCTCTCACTACTATTCCTGTACTGACACTGCACACACAGCTCTGTCCTGCAGCTCTCACTACTATTCCTGTACTGACACTAAACACACAGCTCTGTCCTGCAGCTCTCACTACTATTCCTGTACTGACACTAAACACACAGCTCTATCCTGCAGCTCTCACTACTATTCCTGTACTGACATTGCACACACAGCTCTGTCCTGCAGCTCTCACTACTATTCCTGTACTGACACTGCACACACAGCTCTGTCCTGCAGCTCTCACTACTATTCCTGTACTGACACCGCACACACAGCTCTATCCTGCAGCTCTCACTACTATTCCTGTACTGACACTGCACACACAGCTCTGTCCTGCAGCTCTCACTACTATTCCTGTACTGACACTGCACACACAGCTCTGTCCTGCAGCTCTCACTACTATCCTGTACTGACACTACACACACAGCTCTGTCCTGCAGCTCTCACTACTATTCCTGTACTGACACCGCACACACAGCTCTGTCCTGCAGCTCTCACTACTATTCCTGTACTGACACTGCACACACAGCTCTGTCCTGCAGCTCTCACTACTATTCCTGTACTGACACTGCACACACAGCTCTGTCCTGCAGCTCTCACTACTATTCCTGTACTGACACTGCACACACACAGCTCTCTCCTGCAGCTCTCACTACTATTCCTGTACTGACACTGCACACACAGCTCTGTCCTGCAGCTCTCACTACTATTCCTGTACTGACACTGCACACACAGCTCTGTCCTGCAGCTCTCACTACTATTCCTGTACTGACACTGCACACACAGCTCTGTCCTGCAGCTCTCACTACTATTCCTGTACTGACACCGCACACACAGCTCTGTCCTGCAGCTCTCACTACTATTCCTGTACTGACACTGCACACACAGCTCTGTCCTGCAGCTCTCACTACTATTCCTGTACTGACACTGCACACACAGCTCTGTCCTGCAGCTCTCACTACTATTCCTGTACTGACACCGCACACACAGCTCTGTCCTGCAGCTCTCACTACTGTCCCTGTACTGACACCGCACACACAGCTCTGTCCTGCAGCTCTCACTACTATTCCTGTACTGACACTGCACACACAGCTCTGTCCTGCAGCTCTCACTACTATTCCTGTACTGACACCGCACACACAGCTCTGTCCTGCAGCTCTCACTACTGTCCCTGTACTGACACCGCACACACAGCTCTGTCCTGCAGCTCTCACTACTATTCCTGTACTGACACTGCACACACAGCTCTGTCCTGCAGCTCTCACTACTATTCCTGTACTGACACCGCACACACAGCTCTGTTCTGCAGCTCTCACTACTATTCCTGTACTGACACTGAACACACAGCTCTGTCCTGCAGCTCTCACTACTATTCCTGTACTGACACCGCACACACAGCTCTGTCCTGCAGCTCTCACTACTATTCCTGTACTGACACTGCACACACAGCTCTGTCCTGCAGCTCTCACTACTATTCCTGTACTGACACCGCACACACAGCTCTGTCCTGCAGCTCTCACTACTATTCCTGTACTGACACTGCACACACAGCTCTGTCCTGCAGCTCTCACTACTATTCCTGTACTGACGCCGCACACACAGCTCTGTCCTGCAGCTCTCACTACTATTCCTGTACTGACACTGCACACACAGCTCTGTCCTGCAGCTTTCACTACTATTCCTGTACTGACACCGCACACACAGCTCTGTCCTGCAGCTCTCACTACTATTCCTGTACTGACACTAAACACACAGCTCTGTCCTGCAGCTCTCACTACTATTCCTGTACTGACACTAAACACACAGCTCTATCCTGCAGCTCTCACTACTATTCCTGTACTGACATTGCACACACAGCTCTGTCCTGCAGCTCTCACTACTATTCCTGTACTGACACTGCACACACAGCTCTGTCCTGCAGCTCTCACTACTATTCCTGTACTGACACTAAACACAAAGCTCTGTCCTGCAGCTCTCACTACTATTCCTGTACTGACACCGCGCACACAGCTCTGTCCTGCAGCTCTCACTACTATTCCTGTACTGACACCGCGCACACAGCTCTGTTCTGCAGCTCTCACTACTATTCCTGTACTGACACCGCACACACAGCTCTGTCCTGCAGCTCTCACTACTATTCCTGTACTGACACTGCACACACAGCTCTGTCCTGCAGCTCTCACTACTATTCCTGTACTGACACTGCACACAAAGCTCTGTTCTGCAGCTCTCACTACTATTCCTGTACTGACACCGCACACACAGCTCTGTCCTGCAGCTCTCACTACTATTCCTGTACTGACACTGCACACACAGCTCTGTCCTGCAGCTCTCACTACTATTCCTGTACTGACACCGCACACACAGCTCTGTCCTGCAGCTCTCACTACTATTCCTGTACTGACACTGCACACACAGCTCTCTCCTGCAGCTCTCACTACTATTCCTGTACTGACACCGAACACACAGCTCTGTCCTGCAGCTCTCACTACTGTCCCTGTACTGACACCGCACACACAGCTCTGTCCTGCAGCTCTCACTACTATTCCTGTACTGACACCGCACACACAGCTCTGTCCTGCAGCTCTCACTACTATTCCTGTACTGACACCGCACACACAGCTCTGTCCTGCAGCTCTCACTACTGTCCCTGTACTGACACCGCACACACAGCTCTGTCCTGCAGCTCTCACTACTATTCCTGTACTGACACTGCACACACAGCTCTGTCCTGCAGCTCTCACTACTATTCCTGTACTGACACTGCACACACAGCTCTGTTCTGCAGCTCTCACTACTATTCCTGTACTGACACTGAACACACAGCTCTGTCCTGCAGCTCTCACTACTATTCCTGTACTGACACTGCACACACAGCTCTGTCCTGCAGCTCTCACTACTATTCCTGTACTGACACTGCACACACAGCTCTGTCCTGCAGCTCTCACTACTATTCCTGTACTGACACCGCACACACAGCTCTGTTCTGCAGCTCTCACTACTATTCCTGTACTGACACTGCACACACAGCTCTGTCCTGCAGCTCTCACTACTATTCCTGTACTGACACCGCACACACAGCTCTGTTCTGCAGCTCTCACTACTATTCCTGTACTGACACTACACACACAGCTCTGTCCTGCAGCTCTCACTACTATTCCTGTACTGACACCGCACACACAGCTCTGTCCTGCAGCTCTCACTACTATTCCTGTACTGACACTGCACACACAGCTCTGTCCTGCAGCTCTCACTACTATTCCTGTACTGACACCGCACACACAGCTCTGTCCTGCAGCTCTCACTACTATTCCTGTACTGACACTGCACACACAGCTCTGTCCTGCAGCTCTCACTACTATTCCTGTACTGACACCGCACACACAGCTCTGTCCTGCAGCTCTCACTACTATTCCTGTACTGACACCGCACACACAGCTCTGTCCTGCTGTTCTCACTACTATTCCTGTACTGACACCGCACACACAGCTCTGTCCTGCAGCTCTCACTACTATTCCTGTACTGACACCGCACACACAGCTCTGTCCTGCAGCTCTCACTACTATTCCTGTACTGACACTGCACACACAGCTCTGTCCTGCAGCTCTCACTACTATTCCTGTACTGACACTGCACACACAGCTCTGTCCTGCAGCTCTCACTACTATTCCTGTACTGACACCGCACACACAGCTCTGTCCTGCAGCTCTCACTACTATTCCTGTACTGACACCGCACACACAGCTCTGTCCTGCAGCTCTCACTACTATTCCTGTACTGACACTGCACACAGCTCTGTCCTGCAGCTCTCACTACTATTCCTGTACTGACACTGCACCCACAGCTCTGTCCTGCAGCTCTCACTACTATTCCTATACTGACACCGCACACACAGCTCTGTCCTGCAGCTCTCACTACTATTCCTGCACTGACACTGCACACACAGCTCTGTCCTGCAGCTCTCACTACTATTCCTGCACTGACACTGCACACACAGCTCTGTCCTGCAGCTCTCACTTTTATTCCTGTACTGACACTGCACACACAGCTCTGTCCTGCAGCTCTCACTACTATTCCTGTACTGACACCGCACACACAGCTCTGTCCTGCAGCTCTCACTACTATTCCTGTACTGACACCGCACACAGCTCTGTCCTGCAGCTCTCACTACTATTCCTGTACTGACACCGCACACACAGCTCTGTCCTGCAGCTCTCACTACTATTCCTGTACTGACACTGCACACACAGCTCTGTCCTGCAGCTCTCACTACTATTCCTGTACTGACACTGCACACACAGCTCTGTCCTGCAGCTCTCACTACTATTCCTGTACTGACACTGCACACACAGCTCTGTCCTGCAGCTCTCACTACTATTCCTGTACTGACACCGCACACACAGCTCTGTCCTGCAGCTCTCACTACTATTCCTGTACTGACACCGCACACACAGCTCTGTCCTGCTGCTCTCACTACTATTCCTGTACTGACACTGCACACACAGCTCTGTCCTGCAGCTCTCACTACTATTCCTGTACTGACACCGCACACACAGCTCTGTCCTGCAGCTCTCACTACTATTCCTGTACTGACACCGCACACACAGCTCTGTCCTGCTGCTCTCACTACTATTCCTGTACTGACACTGCACACACAGCTCTGTCCTGCAGCTCTCACTACTATTCCTGTACTGACACTGCACACCTAATTTTGTCACTACACCTCCACTTAACCAGCTGTCTTGTCATTTTTGTTGCTCAGTACAGTTTTGTTTCATACGCTGAATATGTTGCTTTCTCATAGCTGTGGGTGCAGCGTACGCCATGAAGCGTGAGAACGTAGACCGCGCCGTCATCTGCTATTTTGGTGAAGGAGCCGCCAGTGAAGGAGATGCTCACGCTGCTTTTAACTTTTCCGCCACGTTAGAGTGTCCGGTGATCTTCTTCTGCAGGAACAACGGATACGCGATCTCTACCCCGACCAACGAGCAGTACCGTGGAGATGGCATTGGTGAGTGCCAGATGTGTCTCTTTCATCCATGATGGGAACACTGGAAATACTGGGTAACTCTGTGCAGTACAGGAGCCTTAGACATCTCCTCCTCTGACCCACATAGGTTTACTCCTGGTATAGTCTGTGAGTGGACTGGACCGTAAAGGAATAAAATAGTAGCGCAACTCCTGTAGCGTAGTAAGGAGGTATTTTCACATTGTCAGTCTCCTGATTGTCTATTCCATTTGTTTGGAATTTGTGACCCATTAGCTTGTTCATGTTGTAAGCCTGTTTGCTGTGCTGGAACAGGATACGATCATTAGGTCGACAGGTCAAAAGGTCGACATGAGTTTTTCCACATATTTTTTTCATTTTTTTGGATTTCTTCATACTTAACGATCCACGTGGACTACGATTGGAACGGTAACCTGCCCGAAGCATGGCGAGTGAAGAAGGTGCACTAATTTGGGTTCCCCGTCACTTTACAGAGAAAATGACACCAAAAAGTAAAAAAAAACTCATGTCGACCTTTTGACCTGTCGCCCTAGTACATGTCGACCTAATGGCAATGTCGACCTTCAGTGGTTGACCTAAGTTGGGTCGACCCATACCCGCTGGGACAGAGCCACTAAGTGGGTAATACAAAGATAGGCACCGTTGCCCCCTAGTGTCTGTATCTATGAATACACTTTAAGCATTACGCTGTAAAATTTATGATGATTGTTGCCAGGGAAATATCCTTTATCTAAATAGAGGGGGAGGGGGGGGGGGGGGGGATTTTCAGCTTGAAAAGTTATATTTTATTCTTACAAGTTACTGAGACCTGACATACCTGGGCCCATTCTGCAGAGCGCTGGGAAGTGGGTGAAATACATATACAGTGGGGTAAATTTACTAAGATGGGAGTTCTATTTAAGATGGATAGTTGCCCATCTCAGTAAATTTACCCCAGTGTTTCCAATCTGTGATCTCCCCAGGTCCCCAGCTCTCGGGGGCCAGGTGTTTACTATATGCATCTGTCACTTCTAGCTCTGTGTAGAATCTGAATGCTTTACACTTACATAGCACAGGTAGGATAAAGTTGGTATTTGTGGGGGTCGCATTGTTACACAGCGGGCCACTAATGGATGTCAAAGATCTCTGACTTGTGTGTTGTCACAGCTGCTCGGGGCCCTGGTTATGGTATCATATCTGTTCGTGTGGATGGCAATGATGTCTTCGCTGTGTATAATGCTACCAAAGAGGCGAGACGCAGAGCAGTAGCGGAGAACCAGCCTTTCCTCATAGAGGCCATGACGTACAGGTAATCTATAGTTGTGCTGGAAACATGAGGGCCGCTGACCTGCAGAGATTGAGGCTAAGTAACGCTCGTGTGTATTGAAGGATCGGGCACCACAGCACCAGCGATGACAGCTCTGCATACCGTTCTGTAGATGAGGTCAATTACTGGGATAAACAGGACCACCCCATTTCCCGGCTCCGACACTACATGCTGCACAAGGGCTGGTGGGATGAGGAGCAAGAGAAAATATGGAGGAAGAAGTCCCGCAAAATGGTGAGGACCACTCTGTATCTGAGCTGTATGTGCAGGTTATATTGTAGTGCTGCCCAGGGCCGTGCCACTTACCTGGTCCCACAGCACTAAGCAGGGCAGATGTAAGGGAAGTGCATGTGTTTGTGCTTCTTACAGTCTGACATCCAGTGTGTATCAGTCATTAATGGAAAGACCTGCGCTCCAACATGCAGTATGGAAAATGTGCAGAGGACTTGAGTTGAGAATCACTAGCATAGCGGGGCAGTGCAGGGACTGTGTGTGTACATGGAGTAGTGGGATAGTGCAGGGACTGTGTGTGTGTGTACATGGAGTAGTGGGATAGTGTAGGGACTGTGTGTGTGTGTGTGTACATGGAGTAGTGGGATAGTGCAGGGACTGTGTGTGTGTGTGTGTGTACATGGAGTAGTGGGATAGTGCAGGGACTGTGTGTGTGTGTACATGGAGTAGTGGGATAGTGCAGGGACTGTGTGGGATAGTGCAGGGACTGTGTGTGTGTACATGGAGTAATGGGATAGTGCGGGGACTGTGTGTGTGTGTACATGGAGTAGTGGGATAATGCAGGGACTGTGTGTGTGTGTGTACATGGAGTAGTGGGATAGTGCAGGGATTGTGTGGGTGTGTACATGGAGTAGTGGGATAGTGCAGGGACTGTGTGTGTGCATGGAGTAGTGGGATAGTGCAGGGACTGTGTGTGTGTACATGGAGTGTCGGGAAGGTGCAGGGACTGTGTGTGTGTACATGGAGTGTCGGGAAGGTGCAGGGACTGTGTGTCTGTGTGTACATAGAGTGTCGGGAAGGTGCAGGGACTGTGTGTGTGTGTACATGGAGTAGTGGGATAGTGCAGGGACTGTGTGTGTACATGGAGTAGTGGGATAGTGCAGGGACTGTGTGCGTGTAAATGGAGTAGTGGGATAGTGCAGGGACTGCGTGTGTGTGTGTGTGTACATGGAGTAGTGGGATAGTGCAGGGACTGTGTGTGTGTACATGGAGTGTCGGGAAGGTGCCAGGGACTATGTGTACAGTAGTAGTGGGATAGTGCATGTCCCGTGTGTGTGTACATGGAGTAGTGGGACAGTGCAGGGCCCGTGTGTGCATGGAGTAGTGGGATAATGCAGGGGCTGTGTGTGTGTGTGTACATGGAGTAGTGGGATAGTGCAGGGACTGTGTGTGTACATGGAGTAGTGGGATAGTGCAGGGACTGTGTGTGTGTACATGGAGTGTCGGGAAGGTGCCAGGGACTATGTGTACAGTAGTAGTGGGATAGTGCATGTCCCGTGTGTGTGTACATGGAGTAGTGGGACAGTGCAGGGCCCGTGTGTGCATGGAGTAGTGGGACAGTGCAGGGTCTGTGTGTGTGTACATGGAGTGTCAGGAAGATGCAGGGACTATGGGGTCATTCAGATCTGATGGTAGATATGCTAAATTTAGCACATCTACGATCCGTTACTCAGACATGCAGGGGGATGCCCAGCACAGGGCTAGTCCGCCCCGCATGTCTGGCAGAGTGGGTTAGTGCATGTGGGGAGTCCTTACTATGAGGAATGTACTGAGTGTTTTGTACTTCTAGGTGATGGAAGTTTTTGAAGAGGCCGAGCGAAAACGCAAGCCCAAGATCGAGCACATGTTCTCAGATGTCTACTGCGAGATGCCTGCGCATCTAAAGAAACAGGAAGAGTCTCTGATGAAACACTTGAAGATTTACGGGGAACATTATCCTTTGGACAACTTTGAGAAGTAACTCCCCAGCGGGAGCCAGAAACATGCTGTTACTCCGAGATTCCTGTTACGGCCGCACAACGCTCCAGACTGTGTCACCTCCTCAGGGCTGCTCATTCCAGCTTTTATATTTCTGATTTCCGTGGTGGCTGAAAATCGGCATTATTTAGGGAGAGGGTGGTTTTAAAACAAGTGTCAGTGTTTCGAGATACTGTGCAACGTCTTTCTGCTGTGCCTGAGACATGTAGGATTGCCATGGCAGGTGAGAGAGATCAGGCTATGTAACTTATTCTATTACAATAGAACACTAAACATTGGGGCATCTGTGAAGAGATTGCAGTGAATAAATGTCTTACACATTTGGGTGTCCACATCTTGTCGCTCGTCTCTTCATTATTCACCGTGCTCTAGGATATGGAAACTTTCCTACAAGTACCTTGTATCTGAACCAAACCTATTTGACTGTAGAACATGGTACTGCCAGCTTTAGGCTGTAGAAGACCGCATCCGGATGGGAGATAAACAGTAGGTAGACAGTCAATAGGCAGTCACATGGTTTTTTGTGATAGGGTTAGGCACTTGGGGGAGGGTTAAGGTTAGGCCGCCGAAGGGGATTGGTTGGGATGAGGAAGAGGACTGTTAGGGTAGGAACTAGGGGGATCGTTAGGGTTAAGCCCTAGGGAGAGAGAGAGGCCGCCGGAGGCGATGGTTCAGTACTTGACGGAGGTTTAGTTTTAGTTGGGCACTAGGGTGAGGGTTAGGGTTCAAAGAACACAGAAAACGTGTCCGCCATTTGTATGTTGAACTTTTGACTCTCCCAACCTATTGACTGTCTATCTTGTAATCCACACCCATAGAAGACATCACTGCCAGAGGAGTACTGGTACTGGGATTAATGGCACCCAATGTGGGGGGCGGAGCTTATCGTGTCTCAATACCTATTACAATAAGATCTGCCCTGCATTGTATGCTATAAATTATAAATTCTCTATTTGGGAATTGAGAAATATGCATGCCCTGGATTGCTGTGCAGCTATTTTTCTGTTATTTTAGGACGAGTGTTCTAATCTTCTCGTCTATTTCCTTCATTCAATATACCATAAGAATGTCAGCAATTTAAAGAGAAAACGCGTCGCTGGATAACGTGAAAACTGTTTATTTTATTCACATCTTCCATACAAATGGTTATTCAGTATTTTAAAGACTGATCCGTTTTGCTGTAGAGTTGGGTTGAAGTATCCTGATGTTACCATCCCTTACAGAGCCCATTGTTAGTCTGTCAGAAAATAAAATCTCTTACTGTGATGCAGAACTAATGGACAGTGCACACAGAAATGTCTAAATGGGTTTTTCATAAATAATTCTATTACTGAAAACCTGGAATCTGCTCCTGCTCTGTGTCTGCCCACATTGCCATAGCTTGTACTTCTCCCATCCCCTACAGATGAATCCTTTTCCTGCCAGCTGCTAGATATAATAAATTAACCCCCTCTACTCCGTTGTTGTCCGAGGCAGTAACATGTGCGTGATTTGAACAAAGCAAACCACACGTTTCTTGGCATCCTATTTACAAATGATGGTTGAAGGCTCTGTCTTCCAATTATCAGTTTCCAGCTCCGAGTGTAATTATTTAAAATATTTTTCTAGAATTGCATCCTAATGACTTTGTGAGATGATGCATCGCTGAAAGCTTGCCCACTGTACGAGCTGATGGAGTCAAGTATCTACTCAGCTAGGAGCTTTTAACCCATTATTTCCATAATCTGGTGTACAGGTAGTTGGTTATAGAAGATTGGCCATAGATATCTTTATAAAGGAGTTCTAAAGGGTGGGGAACATATTAATTGAGGTATCTTAGGTAATTTGTGATACTTAGGACATAAATGAGAGTCTTGAATGGATGTGCATTCTAAGAAAGCCTAAACACCTTGACTTTATAAGCCTATGGGGGTTCTATAGCCAGGACAGATGTACACTGGTGGGTGTGTTCCTCTGCTTTTACCAATGCAGTGTCTGGGGAATGTGCATGCCCTGTCAGTCTGCATTCAGGCTCTGTCAAATCTGTACAGAGGCTACTGTCTGCCATCACATCTAGTTTTTCTTCCTGGAAAAGGGCTTGATTTGACCACATCCTTTGAGGACACTGGTTAGGGGTTAAATTCACTATGCTACGTATTTTAAAGCAGCAGCGTCTTTGGCCACTGGATTTAAAAGGGCAGAAAATGTTCATTACCAAACCTGGTTTTGCTTTCAATATTATTACCCGTGTAACCTCTGAAAACGCAGCTGCTTTGAAACGCTCCGAATAGAACGTTCACTCTCAGGGCTCATGCTAAGCTTTCAGTGGGATGTATGTTACAACTTACAGTTATACTATTACAGGAGCACTTTGATCAACGTCGACTGTAAACTTTGAACAGAAAGTGACACGTAGGAACGGTTCTGTTGGTCCTCGCACTCACTAGAAATAAATGAAGATAAAGCATATAGTATTTTAGGACAAATCTAGAAGATGAAGGGGCAGACTAGATGGGCCAAGTGGTTCTTATCTGCCGTCAAATTCTTGGTAATGAAGGGGACATACTTGCCGACTTTTAGGCTGCTCTCTCCAGGAGAGAGCAGCCAGGTCGGCTCAGCAGGGGGGCGGGCAGTGACGTAACGTGCAGAGGGGGGCGGGCCAGAGGCGGAATGGGGGCGTGGTTGCAGTATTGCATCATGTAAGCCACGCCCCCCGCTGTGTAATGCCGCTATAACCGGCATTATACAGCAGGGGGTGTGGCTATGAAGACGCGATTCAACAAGAATTGCGTCATCGCCTGCCCGGACCGCCCACTTTACTCGCTAAGTGGGCGGCCGGGCAGGGGGGACCCCTGAAATCAGGAGACTTGCCTGCTCTTCCGGGGGGCCGGGAGGGTCACCCGATTTTCGGGAGCCTCCCGGCCATTCCGGGAGAGTAGGCAAGTATGGAAGGGAACAGACCTTACTTGGTAGTGGTTTGGACTTTTAAGTGATATTTTAATGGTATGCAGTTCTAGTTTCCACATTTACTAAGTCTACATTCGGGATGTCGCCAGTTTTTATGTCAACGTGATGAACTTATCGACATGGATAAAATGAATATATACTGAAAATGTCAACATTAGGGATACCTAAAAACGACATTGTTGACTTAATATAATAAATCTGTTTTTACAGTTTCCGCTGTCCCTAATTTAATTTTTGCATAATGGGCAGAATAAGAGGCAGTCCCCGTTTTATGCAGTTAATAAATATGAGCCTTGGAGAGCGATAAAATGGACAGAGGTAAAGTACCAGCCAATCAGCTCCTGTCATTTTACAGGCGGTGTTTAAAAATGACAGGAGCTGATTGGTACTTTATCTCCGTCCATTTTATTTCTCTCCAAGGCTTGGTACATAGACCACATAATATATGAGGGAAGCCTCTCCGATACACTAACAATAAATAGGTGTGGAAGCAGATGAGTTTTCAAAGGGTTCAATGATACCTAGAACTGATGTCATTTCATACACAAATCCTGTGCCCTAACTAATATATATGTGAATTAGTTATTTTCTGCCGGGCGCCACAGAGTTTAGACACAACCAGCGTCTGATTAAATAAATAAACCTATAAAATATCCCAGAGGTTCTCAAACTCGGTCCTCAGAACCCCACACAGTGCATGTTTTGCAGGTCTCCTCACAGAATCACAAGTGAAATAATAAGCTCCACCTGTGGACCTTTTAAAATGTGTCAGTGAGTAATTAATACACCTGTGCACCTGCTGGGTTACCTGCAAAACATGCACTGTGTGGGGTCCTGAGGACCGAGTTTGAGAACCTCTGAAATATTCAATTCAATAAACTAACAATATTCACCAGAAGCTTAAAAACTTTCATACCAACAGTTCATACATATTACATTGGTGCACAGAACAGTATTGAAATAAATGTCTGTTTCTACAGTATTTATGCCACCAGAAACAGCAGTCCCATATATAATATGATGTTATCTCCTTGTTAGAATAGGACTGTCCAGTGATGTACATAATTACCATAAATGGTCACTGATAGAGGGATGTTCTCCTCAGAATGAATGTCCATGATGTGACTTGGAGACCCTCAGTTCTGCACGATGCTGGTACAAAGTCCAGTCCTAATGGGCAATGGAGACGAAGAAACGCTGTAAGTGGACTGCAATCCTTGGGCAGCAATAAGTCACCTTAGGTAAAGCTACAATCCTTGGGCAGTGAAACGTGTCAGCTATACCTACATTCACCCGCCCATCGCTACTACAGAACAGTTGCCGTGTGCCTGAACCAGTCTCTGGGTTTTTCTATTTTAGCTTATAAAGTCCAATTACATCGGTTCCTTCGTCTTCATTGCCTATTTGGACTGGACTTTGGGGGTTATTCAGAGTTGGCTGCAATTTTGTATATACGCAGATCGCCCGACTGCACATGCAGTTGCATTCTGCATAGGGATTGACATTGGGGTCGATGATACATCGTTGGTGGGGAGTGGCGCGGGAAACGCAGGTGTGTCAAGGCCATTTTCGGGGGTGGTCGAATGATGTCTCCTGAGTTTCCTGTGACGGGAAACATGGCACAGGACCCCCTGCACACGCAGCCTGACTGTGTAGGCAAGGGGTCTACCTCTATTTTCCAATTCTGCGATGCTGGACAGCTCCTAGCATGCGATTTTTATCAGTAGCAGTTTTGTGCGTTTAGCAAAACTGCTCCGGAGTCTGAATAATCCCCTTTGTACCAACACTGTGCAAAACTGAGGGTCTCCAAGTCACATGATGGACATTCATTCTGAGAACTTCCCTCGATCAGCGACCATTTGTGGTAATTATGTACATCATTGGACAGGCCTATTCTTACAAGGGGATAACATCATAATAGACTGTATATGGGACTGCTGATTCCGATGGAATACATAAGAACAGACACATTTATTTCAATATTGTTCTGTGCTTCAATGTTTTTATATATATATATATATATATATATAATGTATGAACTGTTGGTTGGAAGTGCTTTAAGTTTCTGGTGTATATAGTTTGAGCTATTTTTTATGATATACAGGATGAGTCTCCCTTATCCAAAATGCTTGGGACCAGAGGTATTTTGGATATCGGATTTTTCCGTATTTTGGAATAATTAGATACCATAATGAGATATCATGGTGATGGGACCTAAATCTAAGCACAGAATGCATTCATGTTACATATACACCTTATACACATAGCCTGAAGGTAATTTTAGCCAATATTTTTTTATAACATTGTGCATTAAACAAAGTGTGTCTACATTCACACAATTCATTTATGTTTCATATACACCTTATATACACTGCCTGAAGGTCAATTAATACAATATTATTAATAGCGTTGTGTATTAAACAAAGTTTGTGTACATTAAGCTATCAAAAAACAAAGGTTTCATTATCTCTCACTCACTCAAAAAAGTCCGTATTTCTGAATATTTGGATATGGGATACTCAACCTGTATTATAAAATGTACGATTTTTTTTTTTTTAACCCATCCATTGTCCATATAGCATATGATTTTATTAAATTGGATATTTTATATATTTGTCAGCACTGCTATTTAATTTATATGTCTGTGGGACTGACTATCCCCTTTCTAGTAGGTGCTAGGCATAAGCAAACCACAACAGTGCCCTTATTATTGGTATTTTTCTTTCTGTACAAGCAGCATCTGATTGCTGGATGCCCTGGCTGTTACTACTAGGCATTCTTTGGACTCCATGGGGTACAGTTGCTAAAGCTACTAAAAATGAAATGTTGCGTTGCCAATAGCAACCAATCAAATTACAACTATCATTTCTCTATCGTGTTCTAGAAAATGATAGAATCTGATTGGTCGCTATGAGCAACACTTGTACTCGTCTGTTTTAGAAGCTTTAGTAAAATCTACCCCTATGAATTCTATGAGCTTGATTTAATTAAGTGCGGATTGAATAGCGCTGGGAATTAGCTCCCGGTGCTATTCAATTCAGCGTGATGTCACACCCGACGGAAGACTTCTTCTTGCACCCCCGGAGTGGTGCAAGCACAAATCCGACAAAAGTGCTGGCGTGTTGCTATTTTCTGCCCTTATCGCGGCTGAAATGGCACTTTAGTCTGAGAATGCCGGTTCTCGCAACAAAACACCCTGTTTAGTTTGTGAGAACCCGCCTTCTCCGACATAACGGCGCGCTGAATTGCATACCTCCGGGAGCGAATTCCCGACCCTATTTAATCCACGCTGAATTGAATCGAGCCCAGTATATTCTGACTTCGGCAGAGCAGAAGTAGTCTTGCAGCTGCCACTAATACTTACAGAGGCAATGATTATGGAAACTGATATTCTCTATACAGAGCGATGTGTATTTACCATTTCACTGAACCCTTCCCTTTAAAAGGAGATCAGTGACTGCTGTTTATATGCACCAGCTCTGCTATTACATGTCTTGTGAAAAGGATAAGCTGTTCTTGTAGGATCAGTTATAGACATGAGATTTTTGTATGGAGGACAGGAGAGAAGAGGCACAGGAATAAGGATTTATCTGTCCAGTATCAGCACTGCTGTGTTGTCTCATCGTGCTGACCCCACATCTTTAGCATCTCTTGGGGGTTCTTCTGATGGACCAAGAGGAGATGCTTTTCAGCGCAGTTTGAAGATGACTTCTGAACCACTGGTACGTTGAATGTCTTAAATCCTGGGTGCCCCATCGGGCGCACACCCAAAGCCATGAAACACATTCCCGTGTAGACGTCATCAATGGGAAATGGAACCACAAAATGGGACACCAAGTAGAGCCATGGTGTCAATGATCCAGAAAACACATACCCTCCTCCCCCAGCATAGGGTGGGTAAAAGCCGACATAGAAAGATGAGGGGATATAATACTTACTTTTCGGGTCTCTGTAAGGTTTGGCTGACTTCACAACGTGTCCCATGTAGAGGGAGTGATGTCGATGGCTGTGCAGCAATGACAGAACATGCACTATTTTGGGAGTTTGTGCAAACACATCATCGTCCCCTTTCAGTATGTAATTGGCTGCAGTGCAATGGGTGTTTGCCCACCCCAGAAAGAGTTGGTCTTTAAGAGTCAAGTTGAAAAAGGTGTCCACAAAGTCCCACTGGAGAAGGTCATGTGAATGTTCATTCTCATACTCCAGAAGAGGAGAGAGATCAGGCCCTGGCACTGTGCCTAGAAGAAAGACCAGTCTTACATATTTCCCCCCATAACTCTTTTCTGCTCCCCAACTGTCCCTTATGGCTTGTCGCTGGGCAAAGTTCTGTGGAGAAGACTTGATGGCCAGAAGAAGGAAAGTCCTGTTTTGTGGACATTTGTCTGGCTGGTCTAGGATGAGTCTATGGTTACGGCACTGACTATGAGACAGAAAGCTCTGTAAGAGGTCTGGGTAGGGTTCAGGTGCTTTTATTTGTTGTGTTGCCTTGCTACACGTCCATGCCCTGGGGCCCTTCAAGTCCAGCAATTGCAGTTGTTCAGTATTCCAATACGCGCCACAATTGATGACAGCTTTTCGCAATTTCTGTGCCAAGTTATGGAGGGTTGCCATGGATAACTCCTTGTCTGCTTTTAGAGGTTCAAGCATGGCCAGGAGGTTCTTGTCGGGTTCAGGAGAGATGTACATTGAGTGGTCATTGAGTTGAGGAGATGTATAAGTCATATCCACGTAAATCTTGAGGGCAAGCAGTGTAAGGAGGGCAATGACTGAGATGCTCACCTTCCGGCATCTCATCATGGCTGGAGGCTGTGTAAGGAAAGACAACATACATGTAATGTGTGTATTCAGATTTATAGTGTCCCTATCACCTACCATACACAGCGTAGGCAGCTATTTTGTGGCCTAAACTCCTACCCAGGATGCAACTGACCTGCCCAGACCACAGAATGCTTCTGTGATGTCAAGGAAACCGGTTCAAAGTGTAAAGCACTACAGCGTATGTTGGCGCTATAAGAAAAATATCCGGAAACAATGTTTCACAGTATAGGCCAACACTGTATTGGCAATAAGTACACATGAAAAAGCACAAACATACAGAGAGGAAAATATTGTGCAGTGTCACATTTGTGTGTTTTAAAGGACTATAAAAAAAAACAAAACCCAAATACTATTGTCCATATTAACTTTCTTTTTATAAGAGTCTGATAACACCTAAGATCAATAAATACATGTTGCAGAAAATAGAGACACATCCAAGACCCTTATATAATAAATGCACAATTACTGCAAACATTAAGATCTTTCAAAATCTTTAAAGCACGGGGGAGGCAGATAAATGCGGACACACGGGGAGCCGTCCGCTGCCTGACTCCAGGCAACTGCAAGTCATCCAGCATGCCAGCAGTGAGGCTCCTGTTGCTACACAGTACAATCCATCAACGTAATGAAGGTTGGTTTAAATATTGCCCAGAGCAACAAAAAAAAAAGTCAATGATCGCCTTCTCTATGTGACCCCATCGCCGTTTACTACACATCCATGGGAAAGACAATTCTGAAAGTAGAGCTACAGGTCTCGGGGCAGATACACTGAGACTCTGGACTGCAGCACACTCAGTTTAGATGGATTGGGATATTTGCATATTTTAAGAAAGTAATTTCGGACCACCAAGGCGATCATTAAGGTTCCAATGGGGAAACAAAGCGAGATATCACCGGCTTCATATGTCATGCAGTGATCACAGAGCCTGGTGTTTGCAATGCTCTCTCCTGTCACTCACACGGCTTACCTTACAGGGACAGTCTAGAGATAATTCCAGCATCGGCTCAATGACTTGTCTCCTCACCACTCCCTGCCCGCTACCTCCTCCTGTTTACATGATTACAGTAGCAGATGCAGCAGCCTCTCTCTCCCATTCGCCTCCTCCCTGCTTCCCAAGGAAGTTTATTATTCAGAATAACCCAAGAGTCTCAGCAGAGCTAAATTATTCAGCACCGAATGAACCTTGGTTATAGAGGGATCTCTTCCATAATGCAATGTACTGGAATACCGAGATTAATATTTCGCCTCACCAGAGTGTGCTAACGACATTGATGTGTGTAGTGGGTCTCATGGTAATTACTGTATGACAGCTACATGGCAAGGAGGGGAGGGGGGGGGGAACAAATGATTCAATGAAAAATAAAAATAGCCCATAAAAAAACGAACGACATCCAAAACTAAAATAGATTAAATCATTTGAAATAAAAATCGAATTCATATTTACCATGTATTCGGCCTTCGCCTGATGCACAATTCCTGTAAAGGACAGCGAGGCTCTCCTCTAGTCTCTTACGCTTCCCCTGTTTGAGACATGAATGGGAAGTTTATGTTGGAGGGGAATCAGCGCCGGGATCCGGATGACAGGTCGATAGTTACTAGGTCGACAGTCAATAGGTTGATACCATATGGCCAACAATGACAAAAGGTTGATATGAGGTTTTTTTGTTTGTTTCTTACGTTTTCATACTTTATTATCCACGTGGACACCAGTTGGGATCGGTAACCTGTGCTGAGTGCAGCGGTAGTGGAGCGAGGCACCTTCGCTCGCCATGCAAGGGCATACAGTGCATTTATGGGGGTTCCACGTACTAATACAGAGAAAATGACACCAAATAAAACTAAAAAACTCATGTCGTCCATGTCATGTGTTGACCTTTCCCGTGACGGCCTTTTGTCAATGTCGACCTTTTGGGGTCGACCTAATAACCATTAACCTTGTTACCACACCCATCAGCGCCTGTTGAGCTTGTCTGAAACAGGCCACTGGTAAGAGATTAGTGGAGATGGCATGTTACCATTACAGGCATCTAGGTTACATGGCAAATGGTGCATGCAATGTAAATATCTCATTTTTCTGCAGCGGGGTACACTGGGTTCCACAGGGATATCATCGGGGGGTGTAGAGTAGGATCTTAATCTGAGGCACCAACAGGCTAAAAGCTTTGACTGTTCCCAAGATGCTCAGCGCCGCCTCCTATATAACCCCGCCTCTGTGCAGTGCAGGCAGCTAACAGGCAGGGCTGCTCTGAAAAGAGCTTTTAAAGTGAAGAAAGAAGACTTCAAGGGCTGCAGCAGATACACTGTCAGTGCTAGATGTCAGTCTGACATCTCCTGCTGCAGCTCCATCACCTCCCCCAGCGGCGCTGTATACTCCTGTGTCCCTGGTTGCTGGGTACTTACAGCGGAGGCTCCAGTTCGGCAGGTCAGGCACACACACTCACCGAAGCTCTCCGGGATCGTGTGGCCACATCTAGGGAGGAGGTAAGAGGGTCCCCCAGGCAGGACCCGCTGAAAATCTTGATTCGGCGCGGCCATTAGGAAACGGGCCGCGTGCGCTGGTGTGGACACTGTGTCAGTACAGGGACCCCACTAGACCACCAGGGCAGGGGCACAGGTCGGTATACCTACAAACCGTTTTCTTATGGCCCACAGTACCTGGTGGTGAAGTCCAGCAGGGGGATAAGGCTCTGACCTGTAGCCTCTCCCCCAGCCCCAGGGCGCCATTTAGAGTAAATGTTCCCGCCCTGGAGCTGCATCTCTCTCTCTCTCTCCCTGTCAGCGTTTGGGCGCCATTTTCACATGCTGAGCTGATCTGGGACTGTTTGGGCAAAGCCTCCTCTGTAAAGCCGCCTGCATCATCAGCGCTGTGTATTTACAGGACACTTGAGTATTCTACATGGCTTTAGACAGTGTTAGTTAAGAAACAGTGTATTACTTCAGGGTTATGTAGTACAAGTACCCTGTGATATACATCCAGTCTTTACTGTGCATTGATATATCTATAAGCCTATATAGTTTTACTTAGTATTGCTAGTCCAGTGCAGTTTTATTGCTTGTCATAATTTCTGCATTGTACATGTGACTATGTGTGTGTGCATATAGCTGCTGTGTGATATCTGCTCCGTGTATCTCACTCAGATTGCTATCCCTATATTCTGTACCCTGTGGGGGGCTAAGTGCGTCAGGGTTATTATTTGATATAGGTGTTTCACAGGATATACTTACCGGTATTTTGTATTTTTCTCTGTGATTTTCAGTCACTGTATACCTCTTGAATCCTCTGTTTGTGCTATCACACTGCACAGAGTGTTCTTAGTCAGGTATTATACTGCTGATATTGTACGGTGTTGCTCGTGATTTATGCTTTCAGATATGTCAGCTTCAAGGGGCAACGGTTCTGCGGCTGATCCCACAATGCGTGGTGGTGATGCCGCAGACACATTAGAGGAAAACATAGCAGCGGAGGGTTCAGGCTCTGAGGGTTCCATAATGACCCACCTTGGGCTACTTTCTCTACTCTATTGAATACGCTGGTAACCAGACTTACGCCCCCTATGGGACCACATGTGCCGGTACAGCCACATTTTGTTCTTGCGGTTAATCTGCCATGGGCAGATCTGCTGTCCACTCAGTTACAGCAATTGATTGAATCAATCACTGAACAAACAAAAACCGAACCCTCGCCCGCCTAGAACCAAGGGGTCCTCTAAGCGGGCCATTACTTCCTCACAATCCACCCATGTTCCAGACACTTCGTCTGATGAAGATGGCGTGTATACTGACTCCTCAGACACTGATCCAGATGCTTCTGATGGGGAATCTGTTTCACAGGTGGATGTTCCTGACCTATTGGAGGCTATCAGGCTGATTCTTCAAATTGATGATGACCCAGAACCTGTTGTTACCTCTAAGAAACCGTATAGATTTAAATGTCAGACAGTTATTAAACAAGTTTTACTTCATTCTGACCACTTAGTTGACATACGTCAGGAATCCTGGGAAAATCCAGGAAAGAAATTCACACCTCACAAGAAGATGCTGGCTCGCTATCCCCTCGCTGTGGAGCTAAGTAAGAATTGGTAAACACCACCGCCGGTGGATTAGTAAGTGGCGCGGCTGGTAGTGTCCTCTGCTCTGCCTGTAACTACCATCACCTCTCTGAAAGAACCGACGGATAAGCGTGTGGAGGGTTGCTTAAAAGCTATTTACACCCTTGCAGGAGCTGTGCATCGGCCCACTACTGCAGCTACTTGGGCTGCAGAAGCTATTGAAGCGTGGGCTCAGGAGGTGGAAGCGGAGCTGCAGTCCAATTTTTCTGATAATGCTAGACAATGTCTCTCGTATAATGTCATAGCATCTCATTACATTAAGATGGCGGTTTCTGATGCTGGTATTCTGGCAGCCAAGGCTTCTACTACGTCCATTTTGGCTCGCTGGATTCTTTGGTTACGGTCCTGGTCTGTGGATCTGGACTCTAAGAAAACCCTGGAGGTGCTCCCTTTTAAGGGAGACATTCTTTTTGGTGAGGATCTCAACAGGATTGTGGCTGACTTAGCTTCTGCTAAGATGGCATGTCTACCTAGTACTGCTCCTTCGGTCCAGAAGGTTAAGAGTACTTCCTTTCGTTCCATTCGTCCTCCAGGTAAAGCAAAGGGTCAGGCGTACCCGAAACAGGCTCGCACTTCCAAAACCACTAAGCCCAAACCTAAACGTGCCTGGGCTGCCCGTCAGCCTGCTTCCAAATCAGACAAGCCTACTGCATGACGGGACAGGCCTCCCCCCTGGGGGATCCCAGGGTGGGAGGCCGACTTCTAAGGTTTACCCAGGAATGGTTGAAGACCACTTCCGAGGCCTGTGTACGGGAAGCCATCACTCACGGATACACCATATCCTTCAAGAAATGTCCCCCTCATCGATTTTGCCTGACAGACATCCATTCGGATCAGGTGAAGGCAAGAACTCTTTATTTGGTGGTACAGTCCCTCCTGGACACAGGAGTGGTAGTGCCAGTGTCTCTGGCTCAGAGAGGCAAGGGGTACTATTCACCGCTGTTCCTAGTCCCGAAACCGAATGTTTCCTCCAGTCCCATTCTCAACCTCAAGTCCTTGAACAAATTTGTGAGGGTATCCAAGTTTCGGATGGAAACTCTTCGCTCTATTGTTCTGGCTTTGGAGCCCGGGGACTATATGGTCTCCCTGGACATACAGGATGCTTACCTCCATATTCCTATTGCCATGTTGCATCAGCAATACCTGCGGTTTGCTATTGGCAACCTCCATTATCAATCTCGGGCCTTACTTTTTGGATTGACCACGGCTCCGCGAGTATTCACAAAGGTCATGGCGGTAATGACGTCCTGCTCTGCCGTCAGGGTGTCAGGATCCTGCCGTATCTGGACGACTTGCTAATCCTGGCGAATTCCCCAGAAATTCTCCTCCGTCATCTGGATATGACGGTCCAGTTTCTACAAGCCAACGGGTGGCTCATCAACTGGAAGAAATTTTCCCTGGTCCCTGCTCAGAGCATGGTGCACCTAGGGGCATTGTTGAACACTCACAACCAGCGGTTGTTCTTGTCTCAGGAGAAGGTCCTGAACCTTCAGGACAGGATTCGATGCTTCCTCTCTCGCCTGCGAGTGTCGATACACTCGGCGATGCAAGTACTAGGCCTCATGGTGTCGGCTTTCGACATGGTAGAGTACGCTCAATTTCATTCCCGCCCTCTGCAGAAGCTGATTCTTGCCAAGTGGGACGGCCTGCCTCACCGGATCAGGTCTCACATGGTCTCCTTGTCTCACTGAGCTGGTGGCTACAGGACCATCAATTGAGCAGGGGTCGTCCCTTCTGGATCTCCAACTGGGTCCTTCTGACGACGGATGCCAGTCTGCGGGTTTGGGGCGCGGTGTTGGAGCAACACTCTCTTCAGGGTCGGTGGACCAGGGAGGAGTCTCTCCTCCCGATAAACATTCTGGAATTGCGGGCGATGTTCAATGCTCTAACCTTGGCCCAGCATCTTATACAGAACAGGCCTGTTCAAGTACATAAATCATCAAGGTGGCACTCGAAGCCGCATGGCAATGATGGAAGTGTCAAGGATTCTTCAGTGGGCGGAACGCCATCTGCCAGCCATATCGGCTGTGTTCATTCCGGGGGTCCTCAACTGGGAAGCGGACTTCCTCAGTTGTCAGGACGTACACGCCGGAGAGTGGAGCCTCCATTACAGAAGTATTTCAACTCCTAGTGGACAAGTGTGGCCTACCAGACGTAGACCTGATGGCGTCTCGACACAATCACAAGGTTCCTGTCTTCGGAGCAAGGACAAGGGATCCTCAAGCAGCGTTCGTGAACGCACTGGCAATTCCATGGAACTTTCGGCTGCCGTACGTGTTCCCTCCGGTGTCACTTCTGCCCAGGGTGATAAGGAAGTTCAAGCAAGAAGGAGGAATCCTACTTCTGATTGCTCCAGCGTGGTCCAGACGGCATTGGTTCTCAGACCTGCAGGGTCTCTCGATAGAGCATCCTATTCTACTTCCGCAATGCCCAGACCTCCTCGTTCAGGGCCCTTGTGTCTACCAGGATTTGGCCTGGCTGGCTTTGACGGCCTGGCTCTTGAAGCTTCAGTTCTGAGGGCCAAAGGATTTTCTGAGGTGGTCATTCAAACCATGTTGAAGGCCCGTAAGCCGGCTTCAGCCCGGATTTATCATAGGGTCTGGAATTCTTACATTGCTTGGTGCGCTTCTAACAATCATGACGCTTACAAGTTTAGTACGGCCAAACTTTTGGCCTTCCTACAACGGGGCCTGGACTTAGGCCTTCGTCTGGCCTCCATCAAGGTTCACGTTTCTGCCTTGTCGGTATGGTTTCAGAGAAAAATTGCGATTCTGCCTGATGTTCATACATTCACTCAGGGTGTGTTACATATCAACCTCCCTATGTCCCGCCGGTGGCTCCTTCGGATTTTTCTGTGGTTCTGGAGGCCTTGCAAGGGTCTCCGTTTGAACCTCTTGAATCTGTGGACCTTAAGTGGCTTACTCTTAAGGTCTTGTTTCTGCTGGCTATTGCCTCTGCTAGACGGGTTTCAGATTTGGGTGCCTTATCCTGTTGGTCACCTTTTCTGATTTTTCACTGTGACTGGGCGGTTTTTCGGACACACCCTGGTTATCTACCTAAGGTGGTGTCTTCTTTCCACCTTAACCAAGAGATTGTGGTTCCGGCCTTTATCTCTCCTGATTTATCTTGCAAAGAGCGGTCTTTGGATGTGGTACGGGCTCTCCGTATCTATGTAAAGAGGACAGTCTCCGTTAGGAAGTCTTCTTCTCTCTTTGTACTTTTTGGTTTTCACAAACGTGGCTGGCCTGCGAATAAGCAGACCTTGGCCAGATGGATTAGAATGGTGATTGCACAAGCTTATGTACAGGCTGGTCTTTCAGCTCCTGCTACCATCAAAGCCCATTCTACTCGGTCGGTTGGACCTTCTTGGGCGGCCTGCCGTGGTGTGTCCCTAGAACAATTGTGCAAGGCGGCTACGTGGTCCTCAGTGAACACGTTCATAAGGTTCTATGCCTTCAATACTTCCGCCTCCCAGGATGCTTCCTTTGGACGCCGGGTCCTTGTGCCCGCTACAGCGCCTCCCCTCCCATGAGGAACTGCTTTAGGACATCCCCGATGTTATCCCAGTGGAACCTAGTGTACCCCGCTGCAGAAAAGAGATTTATGTTAAGAACTTACCATTGTTAAATCTCTTTCTGCGAGGTACACTGGGTTCCACAGGGCGCCCACCCTGACACACTTAGCTCCTTTGGGTTTGTATGGCATTAGCCGCTGATACCTTCTCCTAACGTGAGAATGTGTTGTACGTGGCTACTAACGGTTGTCGTCTCTTTTGCCTGCTACTGCATTGGACTGATAACGAAACTGAGCTCCTGTGAGAGGAGGCGACGCTGAGCATCTTGGGGACAGTCAAAGCTGTTAGCCTGTTGGTGCCTCGGATCAAGACCCTACTCTACACCCCCCGATGTTATCCCTGTGGAACCCAGTGTACCTCGCAGAAAGAGATTTAACAACGGTAATTTCTTACCATAAATCTCCTTATTGTGCTAAATCACTGTACTTCATCCATTATAAAATGTGTACATTTGTTAATTCAAAGCCTGTACGTTCTCTTTAAATAAAATGTAGAGGATCTTTATACTTGTATTAAATATCTTTTATTGGAGTCCATTGGGGAACACTGTGACCATGTGGGAAGGGGGATCAGGGATACATACTAATTGCCAGTGGACGGGATCCCGGCTGTCATGGTCCCGACTGCAGGATCCCGTCCGCCAGTATGCCAGCAGCAGGGCGAGCGCTAGAAAGCCCCTTGCAGGCTTGCTGCACTCGCCACGCTGCGGGCACGGTGGCTCGCTGCTCTCGCAACAGATTATATTCTCCCTCTATGAGTGTTGTGAACACCCACAGGGGGAGAATAGCATGTCTCGCCAGTATTACGCCGGCATGTTGCACAAACTTGAAAGCCTACTCCCACTATAGATCCCTTCCCATCAGGGAAACTCCATTATTAACTAACTAAGCCCCATAGCAGGGGCAATAATACATAAGAAAAAAGGAGACCGTTTTCAAACATATGAATTGAACTAACCAACAAATAGGGAGGAGTGCAGTGTCCCCCACAATGGACTCCTATAAATGTATTTAAAGTAATTTAAAAAATCCTGATTCTCTTTCATCCCACTGGAGGACACTTCAACCGCAGGGACTTTCCAGATCTGCTCCAAGGGAGGGTATGCTCATATTTGCTTCAGTCCATAACTAGCCCTTTTGGACGCACAACTATTGACACAGTAGGAGGGAGCCTTTCTATTCTCAGGAACAGATATCTGGTACCAATATATATGCCTTACTATTAACTGAAGTGATCCACCTGGCAAAGCTTTGTTTAGTTGCTGGCTACTGACCATCATATAGAACAAACAGGTCATATGTCTTCCTGACAGCCGAGGTCCTATTTGGGTAGCACTGCACCAGAGAACACCTCTTCTTCCAAAGAGTCACCTCCATAAAGACAAAATAAAAAATTTCTGATTTATGTAGGTAGACTCTAGATACAACTTTCAGGGGCTCGGGCAAGCCCTGTCCCCCTGAAAAATATTAGAGAGACCTACATGGCAGTGCTCCCAGGTCTGCTAATGGGTAGGAAGCCAGTTTCCTCTCCCCTCACACCAAGAAATATGACTACCAATTCTATAGTAATTTCTATAGCACAAACAGGTGTCCCAGCTTTAAGCATAATCTCAATCAGGCTGTGTGAAGGACCTTCCTTTAGCTTAAAGAATATTGTCTTAAATAGCAAGGCCATAAAAGATGACCGTACAGTAGCCTGATGGAAAAAGAGGACCTTGATATGGAAGGTCTCATCATAGATGAAGTAACCAGGTGGGACCCTACTGCTATTCTGGATGTCTGAGCACTAAAACCTCTTTGGCCGCTATGGTGCCAATCAAATGACCTGAGAATCATCTGCTTGATCTTTTGTGAAATTTTGATGACACCTGGGACCACAGTTTACATATCTTCTATAGTATCTGTTGTTCCCATAGTCCAGTTCTAGGTTGTGACTCCTGCTGAGGTTGTCGACTATCAGCCACTAGAAAAAGGGGGACGGAAAGATGATCTGACTAAACAGGCCATGTTCCCTTTCACAAGAACTTTTATTTGCAACATCCTCATGTGAAGACATGTATATATTTAACTTTTTCGAAGTCGGAAAACATGATCCAGGAGGTAATAATATAGTCTCTGATCTAGGATGTTTTTCAATTGGCAGTAATTCTCTCTGAAGGGTGGTATTGAATAGTGGCCCCGATACTATTCATTGGGACAGAGCAAAGTCTGACTTCTGGTATTGTATTAGCCATCCATGTGACTCCTGAGTCTGGGCAATCACCTTTTAGTGGGACTAAAGAAGGGACAAGGTTCCCATTTTAGTTAGCAGTTCGTCCATCTAGACCAAAAAATGACTGAGAATCCGAGCAGACATCAATGTTTTTCCCAGACTGGAAAGAATAGGACAATAGGGGTCATTCCGAACCGTTCGCACGCAGCGGTTTATCGCTGCTGTGCGAACGGGTGTGGAATGCGCATGAACGGCGGCCGCAGTGCGCCTGCACGACGTTGCCCGGTGACAGGGGTCGCCGAGTTACGTCGCGGCGTAAGAAGAAAGCGGTCACAGGGCGGGCCGCAAAGAAGATTGACAGGAAGAGGGCGGTGCAGGGCGGATCCGGACCATTTGGAGTGGTGAGTAAAACACAGGCGTGCCCAGGAGAATGGAGGGCGGAGCAGTGACGTCAAAGCCGAGCCCATCATCGCTGGATCCATCGCACAGGGTAAGAAGGTATAGGCCTAGTCTTTTTAGCTTAGCAGGGCTACACAAGCGATCACAGCCCTGCTAAGCTAAAATACACTCCCCCATAGGCGTGGGCTAGTTGATCGCAGCAGCAGCAAAAAATTGCTGGCTGCGATCAACTCGGAATGACCACCAATGTGTGTCCGAGACTCTATCTTAACTGCAAACAGAAACAACCTGAAATAATATCCCAACCCCCTCTTTTCTTCCAGAATTGCGATCACCACTCGTTAGGAGCTTAATGAAGGAATGGTGTCTTTAACGACCACTGGTGAAAAATTTCTTGGGAGGGATTTTCTGAAGGTCAATGATGTAGCCTTGCTCCAGTATTACTCTAACCCAGGTGTAGTAAATAAGAATTTACTCACCGGTAATTCTATTTCTCGTAGTCCGTAGTGGATGCTGGGACTCCGTAAGGACCATGGGGAATAGCGGCTCCGCAGGAGACTGGGCACAACTATAAAGAAAGCTTTAGACTACTGGTGTGCACTGGCTCCTCCCACTATGACCCTCCTCCAGACTTCAGTTAGGATACTGTGCCCGGAAGAGCTGACACAATAAGGAAGGATTTTGAATCCCGGGTAAGACTCATACCAGCCACACCAATCACACCGTATAACTGAGCCTCTCAACAGATGGCTCAACAATAACCCTTTAGTTAAACAATAACTATATACAAGTATTGCAGACAATCCGCACTTGGGATGGGCGCCCAGCATCCACTACGGACTACGAGAAATAGAATTACCGGTGAGTAAATTCTTATTTTCTCTGATGTCCTAAGTGGATGCTGGGACTCCGTAAGGACCATGGGGATTATACCAAAGCTCCCAAACGGGCGGGAGAGTGCGGATGACTCTGCAGCACCGAATGGGCAAACTCAAGGTCCTCCTCAGCCAGGGTGTCAAACTTGTAGAATTTAGCAAATGTGTTTGACCCCGACCAAGTAGCTGCTCGGCAAAGTTGTAGAGCAGAGACCCCTCGGGCAGCCGCCCAAGAAGAGCCCACCTTCCTTGTAGAATGGGCTTTCACTGATTTAGGATGCGGCAGTCCAGCCGCAGAATGTGCAAGCTGAATCGTACTATAGATCCAGCGAGCAATAGTCTGCTTTGAAGCAGGTGCACCCAACTTGTTGGGCACATACAGGATAAATAGGGAGTCAGTCTTTCTGACTCCAGCTGTCCTGGAAACATAAATTTTCAGGGCCCTGACTACGTCCAACAACTTGGAAGCCTCCAAGTCTTTAGTAGCCGCAGGCACCACGATAGGTTGGTTCAGATGAAAGGCTGATACCACCTTAGGGAGAAATTGGGGACGAGTCCTCAATTCTGCCCTATCCATATGGAAAATCAGATAAGGGCTTTTACATGACAAAGCCGCCAATTCTGATACACGCCTGGCCGAAGCCAAGGCCAACAACATGACCACTTTCCACGTGAGATATTTCAATTCCACGGTCTTAAGTGGCTCAAACCAATGTGACTTTAGGAAATCCAACACCACGTTGAGATCCCAAGGTGCCACTTGAGGCACAAAAGGGGGCTGAATATGCAGCACTCCCTTAACAAAAGTTTAAACTTCAGGTAGTGAAGCCAATTCTCTCTGGAAGAAAATCGATAGAGCCGAAATCTGGACCTTAATAGAACCCAATTTAAGGCCCATAGTCACCCCTGACTGTAGGAAGTGCAGGAAACGGCCCAGCTGAAATTCTTCTGTTGGGGCCTTCCTGGCCTCACACCACGCAACATATTTTCGCCATATGCGGTGATAATGGTTTGCGGTTACTTCTTTCCTAGCTTTAATCAGCGTAGGAATGACTTCCTCCGGAATGCCCTTTTCCTTCAGGATCCGGTGTTCAACCGCCATGCCGTCAAACGCAGCCGCGGTAAGTCTTGGAACAGACAGGGCCCCTGCTGCAGCAGGTCCTGTCTGAGCGGTAGAGGCCATGGGTCCTCTGAGATCATTTCTTGAAGTTCCGGGTACCAAGCTCTTCTTGGCCAATCCGGAACAATGAGTATAGTTCTTACTCCTCTTCTCCTTATTATCCTCAGTACCTTTGGTATGAGAGGAAGAGGAGGGAACACATAAACCGACCGGTACACCCACGGAGTCACTAGAGCGTCCACAGCTCTCGCCTGCGGGTCTCTTGACCTGGCGCAATACTTTTCTAGCTTTTTGTTTAGGCGGGACGCCATCATGTCCACCTGTGGCCTTTCCCAACGGTTTACAATCATTTGAAAGACTTCTGGATGAAGTCCCCACTCTCCCGGGTGGAGGTCGTGCCTGCTGAGGAAGTCTGCTTCCCAGTTGTCCACTCCCGGAATGAACACTGCTGACAGTGCTAACACGTGATTTTCCGCCCATCGGAGAATCCTTGTGGCTTCTGCCATCGCCATCCTGCTTCTCGTGCCGCCCTGTCGGTTTACATGGGCGACCGCCGTGATGTTGTCTGACTGGATCAGTACCGGCTGGTTTTGAAGCAGGGGTTTTGCCTGACTTAGGGCATTGTAAATGGCCCTTAGTTCCAGAAAATTTATGTGCAAGGAAGTCTCCTGACTTGACCATAGTCCTTGGAAGTTTCTTCCCTGTGTGACTGCCCCCCAGCCTCGAAGGCTGGCATCCGTGGTCACCAGGTCCCAGTCCTGTATGCCGAATCTGCGGCCCTCTTGAAGATGAGCACTCTGCAGCCACCACAGCAGAGACACCCTTGTCCTTGGAGACAGGGTTATCAGCCGATGCATCTGAAGATGCGATCCGGACCACTTGTCCAACAGGTCCCACTGAAAGGTTCTTGCATGGAACCTGCCGAATGGAATTGCTTCGTAGGAAGCTACCATCTTTCCCAGGATCCGCGTGCAGTGATGCACCGACACCTGTTTTGGTTTTAGGAGGCCTCTGACTAGAGATGACAGCTCCTTGGCCTTCTCCTCCGGGAGAAACACTTTTTTCTGTTCTGTGTCCAGAACCATCCCCAGGAACAGTAGACGTGTCGAAGGGACCAGCTGTGACTTTGGAATATTTAGAATCCAGCCGTGCTGTTGTAGCACCTCCCGAGATAGTGCTACCCCGATCAATAACTGCTCCCTGGACCTCGCCTTTATCAGGAGATCGTCCAAGTACGGGATAATTAAAACTCCCTTCTTTCGAAGGAGTATCATCATTTCGGCCATTACCTTGGTAAAGACCCTCGGAGCCGTGGATAGACCGAACGGCAACGTCTGGAATTGGTAATGACAATCCTGTACCACAAATCTGAGGTACTCCTGGTGAGGATGGTAAATGGGGACATGCAGGTAAGCATCCTTGATGTCCAGTGATACCATGTAATCCCCCTCGTCCAGGCTTGCAATAACCGCCCTGAGCGATTCCATCTTGAACTTGAATTTTTTTATATATGTGTTCAAGGATTTCAAATTTAAAATGGGTCTCACCGAACCGTCCGGTTTCGGTACCACAAACATTGTGGAATAGTAACCCCGTCCTTGTTGAAGTAGGGGCACCCTTACTATCACCTGTTGTGAATACAGCTTGTGAATTGCCTGTAACACTGCCTCCCTGCCTGAGGGAGTGGTTGGTAAGGCAGATTTGAGGAAACGGCGGGGGGGAGACGTCTCGAATTCCAGCTTGTACCCCTGAGATACTACTGGAAATATCCAGGGATCCACCCGTGAGCGAGCCCACTGATTGCTGAAATATTTGAGACGGGCCCCCACCGTACCTGGCTCCGCCTGTGGAGCCCCAGCGTCATGCTGTGGACTTAGAGGAAGCGGGGGAGGACTTTTGCTCCTGGGAACTGGCTGTATGCTGCAGCTTTTTCCCTCTACCTCTGCCTCTGGGCAGAAAGGACGCGCCCTTAACCCGCTTGCCCCTATTGGGCCGAAAGGACTGTACCTGATAATACGGTGCTTTCTTTGGCTGTGAGGGAACATGGGATAAAAATGTAGACTTCCCAGCTGTTGCTGTGAAAACGAGGTCCGAGAGACCCTCCCCGAACAACTCCTCACCCTTATAAGGCAGAACTTCCATGTGCCTTTTAGAATCTGCATCTCCTGTCCACTGCCGAGTCCATAACCCTCTCCTGGCAGAAATGGACATTGCACTTATTTTAGATGCCAGCCGGCAAATATCCCTCTGTGCATCCCTCATGTATAAAAGTGCGTCTTTAATATGCTCTACGGTTAGCAATATAGTGTCCCTGTCTAGGGTATCAATATTTTCCGACAGGGAATCTGACCACGCAGCTGCAGCACTGCACATCCATGCTGAAGCAATAGCTGGTCTCAGTATCACACCTGTGTGTGTATATATAGACTTCAGGATAGCCTCCTGCTTTCTATCAGCAGATTCCTTCAGGGCGGCCGTATCCGGAGACGGTAGTGCCACCTTCTTTGACAAGCGTGTTATGTGAGCGCTTTATCCACCCTAGGGGATGTTTCCCAACGTGACCTATCCTCTGGCGGGAAAGGGTACGCCATTAGTAACCTCTTAGAAATTACCAGTTTCTTATCAGGGGAAGCCCACGCTTCTTCACACACTTCATTTAACTCTTCAGATGGAGGAAAAGCTACTGGTAGTTTTTTCTCTCCAAACATAATACCCTTTTTTGTGGTACCGGGGGTAACATCAGAAATGTGCAACACATTTTTCATTGCCTCAATCATGTAACGTGTGGCCCTACTGGAAGTTACATTAGTCTCATCGTCGTCGACACTGGAGTCAGTATCCGTGTCGACATCTGTGTCTGCCATCTGAGGTAGCGGGCGTTTTAGAGCCCCTGATGGCTTTTGAGACGCCTGGGCAGGCACAGGCTGAGAAGCCGGCTGTCCCACATTTGGTATGTCGTCAAACCTTTTGTACCTATGCTGGATGACATGGTGCCACATTGTGTGTTTCGCTACTTTCTCTCTCTTTTTCTGCCCTTTCTTCATCTCTTTTGGTACATTTTATAATACAAGGTATTTTCATCAAATAGCCCTAGGTACACATATGCCTAGCGCATCAGGCGACTATACATGTCTTGTGTCCATTTATGTTTAAAGTCCATTGTTTACATGTGCCATCTACACATCATGAGTATCTCTCATGTGTGCATTTATTCACAGATTGCCGTTTGGAGGGCCGGGGAGATTACTCAGCGGCTCCACACAGGTCACCAGGCGCCCAGACGCGTTGCCACGACTACGGGACGCGTTGCCAAGGTAACCGGAGCGGAAGTCAGCTGACGTCACCGGACGTGACGCAGACGCAGCTGCGGCGGGCGGAAGCGGACGCCGGCCCCGGCTCTCCAACGGCGTGATGGCTGGTTACCTATTTAGGTAAGGCAGTCCCTTTGTCTGCTATTCACCCTCTTCACTGAAGGCACCTACAAGTTACTGTTCCAGCACGGAGTGACGGTTCGTATGTCCATTATATATATATATATATATATTTTGTGGCAGAGACAGCAGTTTTCCATGTGAAAGAAAGTAATGTGGAGGATCCAGACCAGGTTTTGGAAGCAGTAGCAGAATCTCAGCACCTGAGATTTCTTGATATAAGGGTTTCCAGGGCAGAGTCACCTTGCTCTTGACGGTGGAATAGCTACCCAAGTGATAGGCCGGGTTGTGTGGGTTAGACTAGGGACCACTGGAGCCTATCAAGAGTCTGCCATGCTTAGAGTGCCTGTATGTTACTGCCTGTTATACCGACTGCATATGGATTTAACTTGCTATGTGGTGACTTGCTGTTCAAAATAAACACCAAAAGTGTTCATCTGAGTACCTGTGTTTGTGATCCTTGTCACATGTGGTGGTGAATGCAAGAAAGGACACGGTGTACAGCAGAAACTGTTGGTAAGCATACCGGTGTTTAAACTGCAAGTTTTCCCTTTTCTTTCCCTCCTCTCTGGTTATGCAGTGCAAGTGGCAGCCTTAAAGGGCCATAGCATTATAGTGTTCACTCTAGGCTACGGCCACGGCGCCGGTCTGTGAGGGGCAGAAGTGCGCGCCGAAAAGGGGCGTGGTCATGCAAATAGGGGGCGTGTCCACTTGCACGTGATACAAGTGGGGGGTTCAGCCCACAGATGGGGGGGCGTGGGCGGCCGGCGGTGTCACTGTTGGGGGCGTACCCAGCACCTACGGAGGTGCTGGGCTTCCCCCAAGCTCTCCGTGAATGGATGCTGAGCGTATCCTTACACTCTGAGAGGGCAGAAAGCGGCCGGCTGTTTTAGCAGGGCGCTTCAAAAAGGGCAGGGTGAGTTTTGCCATTAAAAAATCGGGCAGGGCACGGCACCCTGCTAAAACAGCCTAGCGTGAACACTACATTATAGGCAGACTGTTTGCTGTTATGTGTAAAATAGCCAGCAAAACAGGCGGGTGTCGGCCTGGACTGTTTGATAAGCCTGGCACATTATATTAAACCTAGATTTGTTCTTAAAGGGGCCACGCAGGGCAATATGGAGAAGTTACTAAAACAATTTGTTGAACTTGCAGCTGGGCAACAAACCCAGATTCAGTTGTTACAGGGGCAACGAACATTCAGTTGTTGAGGGGCAACGAACCCAGGCTGAAAGACAGCAAACTCAAATTCAAATGTTGTGCGATGAGTTAAAAGCGCTTAAAAAATCTGAGCCAGAGCGGGAAAGGCTACTAAAGCTCACCCCAGCGGATGATATAGAGGCATTCCTTTGCACGTTTGAGCACACGGCCACGCGGTTGGGATGGCCTGCAGAGGAATGGTCCGACAGGCTGGCACCCTGTTTAACAGGGGAGGCACAGTGGGCGTATGTGGACATGACTGTTCTATCCTGGCCAGAAAAAGGCTATACTGGATAGGATTGGAGTGACGGGGCCCAGCAAAGCCCAAGAATTCTATGACTGGTAGGTGGAGGGCTCTGAGCCTCCCAGGATTCACCTGGCCAAACTAGCCCGCCTTACATTGGCGTGCTTTGAGTGCGGCGAGCTTGGTCATGTGCGGCGGGACTGCCCGAAACAGGGCGGGCCGATGGACTGCAGTGCGGGGAAAACAGCGCGGCCGTTGGTCAACATGGCGGTGGCGGGGGTATCCCAAGCAGAGTCCTCCCTGTTCCGGGTGCAGGTACAGGTGGAAAGCCGGGAGATTTGGGCCATGGTGGATGCCGGCAGTGAGCTCACCATTGTCGCGGCCAATGTGGTTCCTCCGAGAGCTGACAAGGTCCAGCCTCCTGTCAGGGTGTTGTGCGTCCATGGCGATGTGGAGGAGTGCCCACGTGTCTACTTACCCCTGACCGTTCAAGGTCGGTCGTTAAAGGTGGTAGCGGTGGTGACCTCTAGACCCCCGTATCAGCTGATCCTGGGCCGGGACTTTCCACTGCTGCAGGAGCTGGTTATCTGGCATGCTACCAACAAACCGTCAACCACCGAAACAACTCAGAAGCCAGAGACCAGAGACTACCAAAGTTTAGCATCCGGGAGAGAGGCTGCCGGTCCCAAACCACCCCAAGAGACTGAGTCCGAGGCCCATTGGAACCCTGTTGGTGAGAAGCTATCACTGCAGGACTTTGGGAGAGATCAACGCGATGACAGCAATTTGGTACATGACTTTGAAACTGTTAAAGTAGTTAACGACAAGGTAATTGATGCTTTACCATCCGAGGGTGTACCATATTTTGTCTTGAAAAATGATTTGCTATATCGTGTCGCTACTTTACAAGGGAAAAAGGGTAGATCAGCTCTTGGTTCCCCGGAAACTGGAGCGGTTGGTGTTAGAAGCTGCCCATACGCATTTGTGGGGTGGCCATCTAGGGGAGGAGAAAACACTCCAACACATCCAGTTAAGGTTCTTTTGGCCCGGCATCTATGCTTCCGTTAAGAGGTACTGTCAGGAATGCCCAGTCTGCCAGAGGACAGCCCCTCGGCCAGAGTTTAGAGCTCCACTGGTACCTCTCCCTATCATTTCCGTACATTTTGAGCAGATTGATATGGATCTGATAGGGCCAGTGGAAAAGTCTACTCGAGGGCACCAATACATATTGGTGGTAGTTATTATGCCACCAGGTACCCAGAGGCTATACCCCTGCGCAATATGAAATCTGGCAATATTGCCAGAAAACTACTAACATGTATACCCGCTTAGGAATACTGAAAGAGGTCTTAATGGACCAAGGTACACCTTTCGTGTCTAAACTCATGAAAGATTTATGTTGGTTGCTACACGTAAAAAGGATTACCACCTCGGTGTATCACCTGCAGACAGATGGCCTGGTAGAAAGATTTAATAAAACGCTAAAGCATATGATAAAGAGGGCAGTGTCACAAGAAAAACGAGATTGGGATCTGCTCCTACCTTACTTGATGTTTGCAGTCAGAGAGGTACCCCAATCCTCTACAGGGTTTAGTCCCTTTGAGCTCCTCTATGGAAGACAGCCCAGAGGAATTCTAGATCTCTTAAAAGAAGGGTGGGAAAAACAACCATGCCAGGACCCGAACGTCGTTATACGGCCGACTAAGGCAGATTGCGCCACTACTGAACGAACACATGGAAAAGGCCCAACAACATCAGAAACAGAGGTATGACATCACCTCAGTCAACCGGTCCTATAATCCGGGAGACAAAGTGTTAGTGCTGGTGCCCACCACAGAAAGCAAGATGTATGCACAATGGCGGGGCCCTTATGAGATCATCAAGGCAGTGGGACCGGTCAATTACAGGGTCCGACAGGAGGGAGGTACAAGTCTACCATGTAAACCTGTTAAAACCCTGGGAGGAAATTGCCAACCGGCCACCTTTAGTAGCTAAAAAGATTTCAGAATGCCAGGTACCCATTGAAGTCACACTTACTCCTGAACAGAAATGGGAAGTGGTGAACTTGGTAAAACGCTACCAAGATGTGTTTTCTGCCATTCCGGGAAAGACACAGATCATCCAACATGATGTTGTGACTCCACCTGGGGTGGTCATTAAACAGAGGCCATATTGCATACCCGAAGCGAAGCGGGCAGCGGTAAAGCAGGAGGTGGAAGAGATGTTACGCCTAGGGGTTATAGAGGAATCCACCAGTGAGTGGAATAATCCAATTGTCCTAGTACCGAAGCCTTCAGGTGCCTTAGGGTTCAGCAATGACTTCCATAAGTTAAATCAAGTGTCCCGGTTTGATTCTTACCCTATGGCCCAGGTTGATGAGTTGGTAGAAAATTTAGCCAATATCTCACTACACTTGATTTGACAAAAGGTTATTGGCAGATTCCGTTAACAGAAGATGCTAAGGCAAAAACAGCCTTCTCTACCCCAGAAGGCTTATTCCAATATAAAATGCTCCCATTTGGTTTACATGGTGCCCCAGCAACCTTCCAGAGAGCTATGAATAAGTTGCTGCGGCCCCACAGGGAATATGAGACTGCATATTTAGATGACATTGTTATTTTCAGCTCTGACTGGGAGTCACACCTACCAAAGGTAGAAGCCGTTTTACAGTCTCTACGGGCACACGGGTTTACCGACAAACCTGAGAAATGTGCCATTGGTATGATTGAGGCCAAGTATTTGGGGTACATTGTGGGCAGGGGACAGGTTAAACCTCAGCCTAGTAAGGTAGAAGCAATCCTCACCTGGTCTAGACCTAAATGTAAATCACAACTTAGGACATTTCTCGGTTTGGTTGGACATTATCGCAGGTTCATTCGAGATTTCACCGCTAGAGCGGCTCTACTAACCGAATGTCTTAAAAAACAATTCCCAGACAAGTTAACGTGGTCTGGACCAGTGGAAACTGCTTGGCAGGATTTAAGACCAGCTTTGTGTACTGAGCCTGTCTTGCAAGCTCCTGACTTTAAAAAGTAATTTGTGTTACAAACGGATGCCTCTAGGACAGGAGCAGTCCTAACCCAAAAGGTAGATGGAGAGAAGCCCATCCTTTACCTTAGCAGTAAATTATTGCCCAGGGAGCGCAGGTACTCAACTGTAGAGCAGGCGTGCTTGGCCATTAAATGGGCAGTTGAGTCATTAAGGTATTATTTAATGGGACAAGAGTTTTTGTTGGTCACAGACCATGCACCCTTACAGTGGATGCCTACAAACAAAGAGGTGAATGCTCCCCGTTGGTTTTTGGCTTTGCAGCCATTTAAGTTTGATGTGAGGCATCGTCCGGGGAAACAGCACCTCAATGCCGATGCCCTTTCCAGGAGGTTTGTAAGTCCTGTTCCTCCAAGCAACCCTATGGTGAAGCTAGGGGAGGAGGAAGAAGGCGACTTGGGTGACCTCTGGAAGGTAGTGGAAGGCTGTGTACTTGGGCAGATGACACAGGTAGGGGTGGGTGAGGCAGAGAGCTCGCCTGAAAATAGTGTAGCTTCACCAGGGTGGTTGAAGCTAAGGGGGGAGGAGTGTGGCAGAGACAACATTTTGCCATGCGAAAGTAATGTGGAGGATCCAGACCAGGTTTTGGAAGCAGTAGCAGAATCCCAGGTGTGTGATCAACAGCAACTGGGATATCCTGACACAAGGGTTTCCAGGGCAGAGTCACCTTGCTCTTGACGGTGGAATAGCTACACAAGTGATAGGCCGGGTTGTGTGGATAAGACTAGGGACCACTGGATCCTATCAAGAGTCTGCCATGCTGAGAGTCCCTGTATGCTACTGCCTGTAATACAGACTATATATGTGTATATATATATATATATATATATATATACACACACACACACATGTATAGATACATACACATATACATACACACACACATATATATATATATATATATATATATATATACATATTTAAATACACACACACACTGCTCAAAACAATAAAGGGAACACTAAAATAACACATCCTAGATCTGAATGAATGAAATATTCTTATTAAATACTTTGTTCTTTACATAGTTGAATGTGCCGACAACAAAATCACACACAAATTATCAATGGAAATCAAATTTATTAACCCATGGAGGTCTGGATTTGGAGCCACACTCAAAAAACACACTAAAGGCTGATCCAACTTTGATGTAATGTCCTTAAAACAAGTCAAAATGAGGCTCAGTAGTGTGTGTGGCCTCCACGTGCCTGTATGACCTCCCTACAACGCCTGGGCATGCTCCTGATGAGGTGTCGGATGGTCTCCTGAGGGATCTCCTCCAAGACCTGGACTAAAGCATCCGCCAACTCCTGGACAGTCTGTGGTGCAACGTGGCGTTGTTGGATGGAGCAAGACATGATGTCCCAGATGTGCTCAATTGGATTCAGGTCTGGGGAACGGGCGGGCCAGTCCATAGCATCAATGCCTTCGTCTTGCAGGAACTGCTGACACACTCCAGCCACATGAGGTCTAGCATTGTCTTGCATTAGGAGGAACCCAGGGCCAACCGCACCAGCATATGGTCTCACAAGGGGTCTGAGGATCTCATCTCGGTACCTAATGGCAGTCAGGCTACCTCTGGCGAGCACACGGAGGGCTGTGCAGCCCCCCAAAGAAATGCCACCCCACACCATTACTGACCCACTGCCAAACCGGTCATGCTGGAGGATGTTGCAGGCAGCAGAACGTTCTCCTTGGCGTCTCCAGACTCTGTCACCTCTGTCACATGTGCTCAGTGAGAACCTGCTTTCATCTGTGAAGAGTACAGGGCGCCAGTGTCGAATTTGCCAATCTTGGTGTTCTCTGGTAAAAATACCAAACATCCTGCACGGTGTTGGGCTGTAAGCACAACCCCCACCTGTGAACGTCAGTCCCTCATACCACCCTCATGGAGTCTGTTTCTGATCGTTTGAGTAGACACATGCACATTTGTGGCTTGCTGGAGGTCATTTTGCAGGGCTCTGGCAGTGCTCCTCCTGTTCCTCCTTGCACAAAGGCGGAGGTAGCGGTCCTGCTGCTGGGTTGTTGCCCTCCTACGGCCTTCCCCACATCTCCTTATGTATTGGCCTGTCTCCTCGTTGCGCCTCCATGCTCTGGACACTACGCTGACAGACACAGCAAACCTTCTTGCCACAGCTCGCATTGATGTGCCATCCTGGATGAGCTGCACTACCTGAGCCACTTGTGTGGGTTGTAGACTCCGTCTCATGCTACCACTAGAGTGAAAGCACCGCCAGCTTTCAAAAGTGACCAAAACATCAGCCAGAAAGCATAGGAGCTGAGAAGTGGTCTGTGGTCACCACCTGCAGAACAACTCCTTTATTGGGGGTGTCTTGCTAATTGCCTATAATTTCCACCTGTTGTCTATTCCATTTGCACAACAGCATGTGAAATTGATTGTCAATCAGTGTTGCTTCCTAAGTGGACAGTTTGATTTCACAGAAGTGTGATTGACTTGGAGTTACATTGTGTTGTTTAAGTGTTCCCTTTATTTTTTTGAGCAGTGTATATATAATAGGATTTAATACCTACCGGTAAATCCTTTTCTCTTAGTCCGCAGAGGATGCTGGGGACACTTCAAGAACCATGGGGTATGGACGGGATCCGCAGGAGACATGGGCACTTTAAGACTTTAAAAGGGGTGTGAACTGGCTCCTCCCTCTATGCCCCTCCTCCAGACTCCAGTTATAGGAACTGTGCCCAGGGAGACGGACATTTATAGGAAAAATTATTTATTTTGATTTAAACTAAGGTGAGATACATACTAGCTCACACCTCAAGCATGCCGTACAACATGGCATTTAACCCAACGCATGCAACGGCATGAATAACGACAGCAACAGGCTGACTATAAACGCAACACAACACGTGTGTAACCATAACCAATAACTGCAGATACAGTACGCACTGGGACGGGCGCCCAGCATCCTCTACGGACTAAGGGAAAAAGGATTTACCGGTAGGTATTAAAATCCTATTTTCTCCTACGTCCTAGAGGATGCTGGGGACACTTCAAGAACCATAGGGTTTATACCAAAGCTCAAGAATGGGCGGGAGAGTGCGGATGACTCTGCAGCACCGATTGACCAAACAAGAAGTCCTCCTTAGCCAGGGTATCAAACTTGTAAAACTGTGCAAAAGTGTTTGAACCCGACCAAGCAGCTGCTCGGCAAAGCTGTAAAGCCGAGACCCCCCTGGCAGCCGCCCAGGATGAGCCGACCTTTCTGGTAGAATGGGCCTTCACCGATTTCGGTAACGGCAATCCAGCCGTAGAATGAGCTTGCTGAATCGTATTACAGATCCAGCGTACAATAGTCTGCTTGGAAGCAGGAGCCCCAATCTAGTTGGGATCATGCAGGACAAACAGAGCCTCCGTTTTCCTAATCTGAGCCGTTCTGGCTACATAACTTTTCAAAGCTCTGACCACATCTAGAGACTTCGATTCCGCTAAGGCGTCAGTAGCCACTGGCACCACAATAGGTTGGTTCATGTGAAACGATGACACCACTTTCGGCAGAAATTGCTGACGAGTTCTCAACTCCGCTCTATCTTCATGGAAGATAAAATAGGGGCTCTTGTGAGACAAAGCCGCTAATTCAGACACCCGCCTTGCAGAGGCCAAGGCCAACAGCATGATCACTTTCCAAGAGACGAATTTCAACTCTACCTTACGTAAAGGTTCAAACCAATGAGATTGCAGGAACTGCAACACCACGTTAAGATCCCATGGTGCCACCGGGAGCACAAAGGGAGGTTGGATGTGCAGCACGCCTTTCACGAAAGTCTGAACTTCCGGAAGGAAGGCCAATTTTTTTTGAAAGAAAATTGACAAAGCCGAAATCTGTACTTTAATTGAGCCTAACTTTAGGTCCGCATCCACACCTGCTTGCAGAAAATGGAGAAAAAGGCCCAGCTGAAATTCTTCCGTAGGAGCCTTCTTGGATTCACACCAAGACACATATTTTCTCCAAATACGGTGATAATGTTTCGCCGTTACTTCTTTTCTAGCCTGAAGAAGTGTGGGAATGACTTCACTGGGAATATCCTTTTGGGCTAGGATCCGGCGTTCAACCTCTAAGCCGTCAAACGAAGCCGCGGTAAGTCTTGGTACACGCACGGCGCCTGCTGTAACAGATCCTCTCGTAGAGGAAGAGGCCAGGGATCTCCTATGAGCAATTCCTGAAGATCTGGATACCAGGCCCTCCTTGGCCAGTCTGGAACAATGAGGATTGCATGAACCCTTGTTCTTCTTATGATCTTTATCACTTTTGGAATGAGTGGAATCAGAGGGAACACATATACCGACTGAAACACCCACGGTGTCACTAGGGCGTCCACCGCTATTGCTTGAGGGTCCCTCGACCTGGAACAATATCTCTGAAGTTTCTTGTTGATGCGAGACGCCATCATGTCTATTTGAGGAATTCCCCAACGACTTGTCACTTCTGCAAAGACCTCTTGATGAAGACCCCACTCTCCTGGATGGAGATCGTGTCTGCTGAGGAAGTCTGCTTCCCAGTTGTCCACACCTGGAATGAAGACCGCTGACAGAGCGCTTACATGTCTTTCCGCCCAGCGGAAAATTTTTGTGGCCTCTGCCATTGCCGCTCTGCTCTTCGTTCCGCCCTGGCGGTTTATGTATGCCACTGCTGTTATGTTGTCCGACTGAATCACTACGGGCAGATCGCGAAGAAGATGTTCCGCTTGTAGAAGGCCGTTGTAAATGGCCCTTAATTCCAGAATGTTTAGGTGTAGACAAGTTTCTTGGCTTGATTTTCCCTGGAAATTTTCCCCCTGTGTGACCGCACCCCAGCCTCGGAGACTCGCATCCATGGTCAACAGGATCCAATCCTGGATCCCGAACCTGCGGCCCTCTAGGAGGTGAGAGCTGTGCAGCCACCACAGGAGTGAGATTCTGGTCTTGGAAGACAGGGTTATCTGTCGGTGCATGTGCAGATGGGACCCGGACCACTTGTCCAACAGATCCCACTTAAACACTCTGGCATGGAACCTGCCAAACTGAATGGCCTCGTAGGCCGCCACCATCTTCCCCAGCAATCGAGTGCATTGATGGATTGACACTCTCGACGGCTTCAGAATTTGTTTGACCAGACTCTGAATTTCCAGAGCCTTCTCTTCTGGAAGAAAAACTCTCTGTAATTCTGTGTCCATAATCATTCCCAAAAATGACAGTCGTTTCGTTGGACTCAACTGTGACTTTGGCAAGTTCAGGAGCCAACCATGTTGTACTGTCATGGAAATCGTAATGCTCTGCAGTAATCGGTCCCTGGATCTCGCTTTTATCAGGAGATCGTCCAAGTACGGGATAATTGCGACTTCTTGCTTGTGCAGGAGAACCATCAACTCCGCCATAATTTTGGTAAAAACCCTCGGAGCCGTGTATAGACCAAACGGCAACGTCTGAAATTGGTAATGACAATCGCAAACCTCAGGTAAGCCTGATGTGGAGGATATATGGGGACGTGTAAGTAGGCATCCTTTATGTTGACCGACACCATAAAATCCCCTTCCTCCAGACTGGAGATCACTGCTCGAAGAGATTCCATCTTGAATTTGAATTTTCTCAGATAGAAATTGAGGGATTTTAGGTTCAGAATTGGTCTGACCGAGCCGTCTGGCTTCGGGACCACGAAGAGGCTCGAATAAAAACCTTCTCCCTGTTGTGACGGGGGCACCTTGACAATGACTTGATTTTGACACAGCTTTTGTATCGCATCGCATACTACTTCCCTGTCCGGAAGAGAAGCTGCTAAGGCTGATTTGAAAAATCGCCGAGGGGAAATGTCTTGAAACTCCAGTTTGTACCCTTGGGACACTAATTCTAACACTCATGGGTCTAGGGCCGAACGAACCCAGAACTGACTGAAGAGTTGGAGACGTGCCCCCACCGGTGCGGACTCCCGCAGAGGAGTCCCAGCGTCATGCGGTGGATTTGGCAGAAGCTGGAGAGGACTTCTGCTCTTGGGAACCTGCCTCTGCCGGTGACCTTTTTCCCTTTCCTCTTCCTCTAGAAGCAAGGAAGGAAGACCCTCGTCCTTTTTTGTATTTATTGGGCCGAAAGGACTGCATCTGATAGTGGTGCGTTTTCTTTTGTTGTGCAGGAACATAAGGAAAAAATGATGACTTACCCGCGGTAGCCGTAGATACCAGGTCAGCGAGGCCGTCACCAAACAAGACACCACCTTTATACGGCAGAGACTCCATCGCCTTCTTAGAGTCAGCATCAGCATTCCATTGATGAATCCACAATGCTCTTCTAGCTGAAACTGCCATGGCATTGGCCCTTGATCCCAAAAGGCCAATGTCTCTCGCAGCTTCCTTTCTCCTTCATCCACTAGGGGCCACTGGAGCGTAGTTACAATGGGGAAATAGTAGGCAGTAATTGGGAGCTGGCACTTTAAAATTCTAACACTGTGGCTAGCTCCTCCCCTACTATCTCCCCTCCAAGCCAGTCTTAGTTAGTGCCCGAGGGAGCTGGTTCACTTGGGTTTTAGCTGAAGAATTTTTTCTTTTTCTTTTTCTTTCTTACACACACAGACTGGCAGCTCTGCCACTGCCAGTCTGCACCGCGGGAGCTGCCGGCGGGGTCCCATCGCAGCTGCGTGCGGCTCGGAATGGGCACGTCTGAGGGAGACACTGAGCTCTCCTGAGCTGGCCGGACACCGCTGCGTGCGGCGCGTGTCGGGGCCGCTCCACCAGCAGAAGATTCCGGCAGCATGGCAGCGGTGAGTATCAGTGGCCGGACACCGCTGCGTGCGGCGCGTGTCGGAGCCACTCCATCAGGATCCTGCAAGCAGCGGTGAGTACAGCCATCCATCCTCGCTCCCCGCTCCCTGCTACCATAAACCGCCCTCCACTCATACGGTATGGGGTGTGTAAAGACAGTTTGCATGACTAGAAAATTTATACTTCGGCGCCATTACTAGGGGGGCGGGGCTTAATCCCGCTCGACTCGGCGGGCTAAGCGCCCCCGCTCCCCGGCCCGCAGGGCTGTCAGGGGATGCGGGGTGCTCCCCGCTAAGTTTGCGCGGGAGCTTGGTACTTTAAACATCGGAACACTTGTTAGGGGGCGGAGCTTCCTCCCGCTCTGCTCGGCGGGCTCAGCTCCCCGGCCGCGGCTCGTGTGACCGGCGGGGGAGGCAGGACGCTCCCCGCTGACTTGGTGCTGGAATGGTAAAGTTTTTAAATTGGGCGCCATAACGGGGGGCGGGGCTTACTCCCGTCTTGGACCTCGGCTCCCGGCTGCCACCTGCGGCTCTGTTGATGCTGGCGGCCATTTCCTCTCTGCAGGGGAAACCTCTACCCGGACTCCACTGCTTGCTGTGATTGTCAGGGTCTTCTCATCACTACAGTGAGTAGCTTTTCTCAATGTGTTCTTCCTGTGGCACACCACACTAATCGCAGGGACAACTGAGTGATCTAAGGTCATATATATATGATATATAAATGTATATAGTTGTACTGTATATATATATATATATATATATATATAAATATATATATACATATTTTGTTGTATGTATATTATATTATATAATTTGTTTTATATATAATATTATATTGGATTGTATCTATATATGCATATATGACCAACTAGCACTTAACCCTAACTCTCAGGTCAGTGCCCCTTTGTCAGGGGGGCTATGGCTGTTAATTCAACACAGAGTCCCCTGTTTATAGAATATGGAGTCAGCTCACTACTACTCTATATCAGGGCACAGTTACGCTCACTGAATATTTACAATAAGATAGAACTACAAGCTCCACCGACATTTATTATAATAACACAGACCTGGGTTCACGTCCCACATATCTTCACCCTGCCACATTAATTTTTCCCCCGGCTTTACTCACAGGCTGGCCGCTATTTTGGGCAACCAGCGGAGCTTACTAAATTAGCAGTACTCTACATACAGGGCGGGTGTTGTCACCCCTTTATTACTCCTTTGTTTCACTTGGTAATACTACTGTGTGTAATTTGGGGAATGTGTATGGTATCAACCAAATAGCCGCTGTGGCTCGGTACGCTTATAGCGGGGACATCTGAACACAGATTGAATTCCAACATTCACCAACTTTAAGGGAAATGTGCCTATCACTGCACGTTATTGTGCAGAGTTTATAGAGGGTTACACTTCTTTAACCTGTTTTTTCTCTTTTCGTTTAACTAAACGTAACACCCAGGACAGAGAATTCCCTGTTATGTGTAGATTGTGCGGTGGAGCCATCTGCTTAGCCCTCAATGCAGCTGCAGGACGTTCCTGTTTGAACAGCTCAGCTTATGCAGGTACGGTCACCGTTACCAGAGACCCCGTCCGTCATTTCTTCTTCCCAGGTTTCTAAAAGGAGGTTGCTAACCTCAGTGTTACACGACGCTGCGGATGAGAGACCTCTCTTGAAGGAGGCAATAGATGTCCGGGATACTGAGGATGTCTGTTTTCGGTGGAGTCCGAACCAGGGTCTCTGGGTCCTGGAGACATCCGACTGCACGTTTTCAGGTTTCTAAAGGGATCTTGCTAACCTCCATGTTACACCAGATACTGATTATGTTTCGGTGGAGTCTGAACCAGTATCTCAGGATATTGAGGCGTATTGTACAGCAGTTCGTCTGGTGCTGCAGGTAAAGAGGTCGGACACTTCAGGTCCCTCTGGGTTTGACGCCAAGGAAGAAATGACAGCGACTTGTTCAGTTTCGAATGAGCTGGGCATGCTCCGGTAGGCGGCCGGGAGACATCCGAATTCACAATTTCAGGTATCGAACAATGTTTGTTTGCCTATCCTTTTCCCGCAGATAGCAGGAAACGATATCAGACCTCTCCAGGGTACACCCCTCAATGTATCGCCGGTCCAACAAGCTGCCGTTTTCCTGGGGCAACCTTGCTGAGGGATCCATCTGAGAGACATATGCGAGCAGGGGTTCGACCTTGTCCGGAGCAGGTAGGTTGTGGAACAATTGTCCTCTAGGTTACAGGATGATTTGCATCAGGATCAACTGATGCTTTGGGACAGATCAGAGTCATGATTCTGCTTTATATTCTTTTGAGGTCTCCACGTCTGTATACTCGGAACCTGCATTTTCGCTTGGGCTGTCTTAACCCGACGACCTCTGGAGCTGCGACAGTGACAGGTGAACATGGAATCCTAAGGGGCAGCTGGTTCAGGGGAAGGAGCTTCCTGCATGATTTCTCGAACCATTGGGGGTAAGTCCACTTTTCTTTCCCCTACTGCTGCCCCAGCTCCAAGACGGACCTTTTACCGGTCTTTCCTTTAGATCTTTCCGTGCCCTTTCAGGCTTTCGACTCCATGTCAGGGGCGGTATCTCAGTCGCCAAGGGATCTCATGGTAACAGGCTGAAGCAGAGGTTTAGCATCCTCGGTCCAGTCTGATTTTAGGTCATCCAACACACCCACCGCAGGTCAGACCTTCCTACCACCTGGAGGGTCCCTGGGTAAGCGCATGTTGGTGGTCCTACTGGGAGGACTGGGAAGGCTTGGGCGGTTACAGACTCGATTTTGGAGTCCAACCGTCTCAGGGGTTCCTCGGCATGGGTCGGCCGGTTTACGAGGACAAGCGAGTCATACTGCAGGCGGCGCTCCAGATGCTTCTAACCGCAAAGGGTGTTGATCCCTATTTTCACATATCATTTGAATCGGGGCATTTTTCAGGCCTTTCTTTTCTTTTCCCGTGCAGAAGCCAGATGGCTCGGCCAGGCCTATTCTGGCCTTAGAATCCTTTCAGTCTGTGATTGCTAGTTTGAAGAAGAAAGGGGGTTTTACGCGTCCCTTAACTTCAGGGATGCCTGTTTACTGAACTCCGTTGGGTTTCCTCATAGGGCTTTTCTCAGATTCGCATTACAGGATACTCATTTTCACTGTCAGTACTTTCCATTTGGTCTCTCTTCCGCTCCCACAGGGTTCAGAAAGATCACAGAATAGCTCTTTTTCAAAGGCAGGGAGTGACGTTTGTTCCCTAATTGGAAAATCTACTGCTGGAATCCCACTCTGCAGATTAGGTTGCTTCTGAATATCCGGAGGATCCAGGAGCTTCTGATTCGACACGGGTCCAATTTCTACTCCTCGTAGACGGTTCTCAACTCGGTCCGTCAGAGGATTTTTCCTTCCTCGGGACCAGGTACTCTCTTTCCTCAGTCAAGTTGCGACGCAATGAGTGGTCGCCTACATTCCCCTCTGAGCGGAGGACAACAATCTTCTTTCCAGGTCAAGCCGCCAGGTCAGACTCCCGGGTGCGGGGACATTCCCCGGAGTTTTGTCAGCTGGTCCGCTGTTGGCGGAGATTTCGGATCGACCTCAGGGCGTTCTGACTGACTCTTTAACCCTTTACTACTCTCGGAAGTGAGCTCTGTCGGCAGTAGCCGAGGATGCCCTCAGGGCTCCTTGGAGTTTCTGGTTAGTCTATCTTGCCTCCTTTTTTTTCTATTTCTACCTCACTTTCGGTAACACAGGAGGGGAGAATGTGCGCTAGTCCTCTCGGTGGCTCCGGTTTGGCCGCGCATGACTTAAAGATCCAGCCTGCACCTGTTGTCAGTAGAGGAGCCTTGGCTCCTACCTCTGCAGGGCTGTCTACTTCAACAGGGTCCTTTTCTTTGTTCAATCTTACACTGATTTCGTTTAACGGTGTGACTGTTCACGACACCTCAGAAGGGAGGAGTTCCCTAGTTCGGTTATGCCTACTGGGCCCTGATTTAGGAAGTCGGTTACCTCTTCTCGCTTTTGCCACTTTGGGAAACTTTATGGGGCATAGTGTGGATAACAGGGGTTTTCCCCTTTTAGTTTACCATTCAGCCGTCATCTTTGGTTTCTCTGGGTGGTTTGCTCGGCTGCGCTTCAAACTACGTTGACCTGAATTTTAGGTCTCTGCTCTTTCGGTTTTCTTCCAAAAGAAATTAGCCTGGCGGCCGTAAGTTCGGGCTCTCTTTCAGGGAGTACTCTATTGGCAACTCCCCCTTTTCGACGGGGGTTACGGCTGAGCTTCAGACTTAGCGGTCATTTTCTTCCAGGGGTGATGTCCGTTTTTCATATAAATCTGACACTGGTGTTTTCGGCCCTCTTTGAATGTTGTCAGGGCTCGCCGACTCTCTCTACAGAGGTCTTCGGCTATTCGACGAAGTGTTTTCTTCTTTGTTCTGTACGATGCTCCCGTACTAAATAGCCGGGGTCCCAGCATAAGCTGGGCCGTTGGATACATCTGACCATCAGACAGTCTTATTGGCGGTTGCTCGGGAGCCTCCGTTTTCCATTTCAGCGCACTCTACGCGCGTTGTGGGACCTTCGTGGGCGGCTGCCCGTGGGGTCTCCATGACTACTTTATGTCGGGCGGCTACTTGGTCGGGCCGACATACGTTTGTCAAATTCTACAAGTTTGACACTTTTGCGGCCTCTGCATCACAGTTTTGGGAGCTCTGGGACGTCCCCATTGTAACTACGCTCCAGTGGCCCCTAGTGGATGAAGGAGAAATCAGGATTTTGGTACTTACCGATAAATCCCTTTCCCCGATTCCACAGGGGCCACTGGACGCCCGCCCAGCGCTGTTTCCTCCTTGTTTTTTGCTTAACGGTTTGCAGATCACTAGGTGCCTGCGTGTTGAGTTCAGGTTAACCTGTTTTTTTGTTAGTTTCTGTTCCAGGTTAAGTTTGTGTTATCCTGGTTTACATGGCGGCGTTAACCTCCTCTACCTTAAGGTTTGTTTATTCCAGCTCTCCTCGGGCACAGTTTTACGTAGACTGGCTTGGAGGGGAGATAGTAGGGGAGGAGCTAGCCACAGTGTGAGAATTTTAAAGTGCCAGCTCCCAATTACTGCCTACTATTTCCCCATTGTAACTACGCTCCAGTGGCCCCTGTGGAATCGGAGAAAGGGATTTATCGGTAAGTACCAAAATCCTGATTTAAGTAGGCTGCAGCGTCCTTGATATAACCCAGTGTCAAAAGAATGCTATCCCTATCCAGGGTATCTATCTCAGATGACAAGTTATCTGCCCACTTTTTAATAGCGCTACTCACCCATGCCGAAGCAACGGCAGGTCTGAGCAAGCGTACCTGTAGTGACATAAATGGATTTCAATGTATTTTCCTGCTTACAATCCGCAGGTTCCTTTAGGGCTGCCGTGTCAGGGGCCGGAAGCGACACCTTTTTGGACAGTCGTGACAGAGCCTTGTCTACAGTGGGGGGTGACTCCCACTTTTCCCTATCCCCAGAGGGGAACGGATATGCTACCGGAATTCTCTTGGGAATCTGAAACTTCTTGTCAGGATTTTCCCAAACCTTTTCAAAATGCGAGTTCAGTTCATGAGAGGGAGGAAACGTTACCTCAGGTTTCTTTCCTTTATACATACAGACACTTGTTTCAGGAACAGCAGGATCCTTCGTGATATGTAACACGTCTTTTATCGCCACAATCATATACTGAATACTCTTAGCCAGTTTAGGATTTAATCTGGCATCACTATAGTCGACACTGGAGTCAGAGTCCGTGTCTGTATCTGTATCTGCTATCTGGGTAAATGAACGTTTTTGCGACCCCGATGGGGTCTGTACCTGTGACAAAACATCCTATAAGGATTTTTTCCATGCCTGGTTCTGAGACTCAGATTTATCCAATCTCTTATTTAATACAGCCACATTTGCATTCAAAGCACTCAAAACATTTACCCAATCAGGAGTCGGCGGTGCCGACATGGTCACTCCCACAGCCGTTTCTGTCCCTAATCCAGCCTCCTCCTGAGAAGAGCACTCAGCCTCACATGCCGACACACCTGTACCGACACCCACAGACACACTGGGCATATAGGGGACAGACCCACAGTAAAGCCTGTCAGAGAAACACAGAGGGAGTTTGCCAGCTCACAACCCAGCGCTTATCTCGGTTCTGAAAACCTTTATACAAAGCCTCAGACCTGTTAGCGCTTTTATAAATACATATATAGCACCAAAATAACTGTGCCCCCCCTGCTTTGCACCCTGTTACTTGATACAGCAGTGTAGAGGAAGGACCAGCGTCTCTGCAGCTCTGTGAAGAGAAAATGGCGCTGATGAGAGCTGTGAAGGCCCCTTAATGGCGCTTCAGCCCCGCTATTTTTTACAATATTTATACTGGCGGGGGTTCGGATTTAGTGTCTTGGCACTTAATACCACCTTGCCAGTCTTATATGAGGATTTTTATGCTGCCCAGGGCGCCCCCCCCCCCCCCCGCGCCCTGCACCCTGTAGTGCCGTCTGTGTGTGGGAGCATGGCGCGCAGTGCGGCTGCTGTGCGGTACTTCAAAGCCGTCATTGAAGTCTTCTGATCTTCTTCTACTCATCTGACTTCTGGCTCTGCAAGGGGGGTGACGACGGGCTCCGGGAACGAGCATCTAGGCGTACCTAGCGTTCAGACCCTCAGGAGCTAATGGTGTCCTGTAGCCAAAGAAGCAGAGCCTTGAAACTCACAGAAGTAGGTCTACTTCTCTCCCCTCAGTCCCACAAAGCAGGGAGCCTGTTGCCAGCAGGTGTCCCTGAACAGAAAAAAACTAACAAAGTCTTTTCAGAGAAACTCAGTAGAGCTCCTCAGTGTGCATCTAGTCTGCCTGAGCACAGATTCTAAACTGGAGTCTGGAGGAGGGGCATAGAGGGAGGAGCCAGTTCACACCCCTTTGAAAGTCTTAAAGTGCCCATGTCTCCTGTGGATCCCGTCTATACCCCATGGTTCTTGATGTGACCCCAGCATCCTCCAGGACGTATGAGAAAAGCCTATGTGACTGCTGACAGAATAGAGAGTGCATACACACACCTAGACATAAGGGGAGAGCTTACACAGCAATGGTTTACTTAACTGACGGACGATGGCGGAATTGCATATGTGTGGCCATGACTACTTGAATCACCACATGCAAACCATTGATGGTTCCTCCTGATGGTTACAAATTGTTGCCCATTGATGTTTGACCCGTCGATTGGACAACCCTAGTGCACAGGTGGTGGTTTTGACTTTCTGAGGTAAAACTCCCATGGAGGAGGTGCTGGCTCAAAGGCTACAGACCGCGGCCTTATCAGCACTCGCATGCTTCTGGGTAGTGACCGGATTGCCAGCTGAGAACGTGGAAAGGCCAGTTGGCGAGGCACCGGTTGTGGCTCCACTTCCAAATTTCTTCACAAGGTAAATTAGAAAGAAAAAATATAAAGGGGCCTGTTAAAGGCAGCTTATGTAGAAGCTCCCCTGGTCCTGGGCCACCAAGATAGAACAGAGACTCTCTGTTGGGAGGGGATATAGAGGGGGGGAAGCTTGTCAAATTTGTGCTGAATTCAAACAAGGTGCTAACTCCTGGACCACCCTCTATGCCTCATGGGTCAGAGTGCTCCCAAACTGGATGAAAGAGAAAAGTAATTACCTGATAGTCATCTAACCACAACGCACATCATGACATCATAACTTCCAGCTGCAAATGGTTATACCAGCAATGGTGGTCTTTATACTTGTCAGTAAACTGACGCTGATGAATGTCTGACACAATTACTAATAACCAGGCCTATCAATAAATTGTATTTGTTTTAACCTCAGTCAGTACTTACCTGTCTAGTCAGTGAAACAACAATAGGTGACCTTTCATTGTGTGTTTGGAGCATATACTGTTTTGTTGCCTAGGTGACACCTCCTAGCACACACTGTATGATAAAGAGACGACTACATACTGTATGTGTTTTAACAGATACTGGTGTGGGTGGGTACAAACTATTGCAAATAACCCAGGTTTATCTCCTGCCTCCTCACCTGGTCATTTCTGGAGCTCTGACTTCCCCCGTCTCCAGTCCATCTGTGTATTCAATCCCTACAATCTCACAGGCTGGAATCACCTCCTCCAGGAGGATCCGTATTAAACCTTTGTTGTTGACAGAAGGGAGGTCGGTCAGATCCAAATGCTTAAGATGCCTGAGAAGGATGAGCGAAATGCGTCAGTAGCTATTGATGTTGGTAATATTCATTAACATGAACTGGCTGCCTACATCCAATGGAAATGGATATTTTATGAACTAGTGACATCATTGTGATGGGAAGCTTAGTATTCATGTGACCGGCGGTAGGGAAACAGACGGTCACATGACCTCCACCGACATCCCGCCCCCTCACTATCCCGATGGTCGGCATGCCGACCAACAGGGACTATTTCCACTCGTGGGTGTCCACGACACCCACAGAGTGGGAATAGAACCTGTGGCGACCGCAGGTCGCCACCGAGCCCGCAGCGTGGCGAGCCCGCAAGGGGCTGGCTGCACTCGCCCCTCCCTGCCGGGATCCCGGCGTTGGTATGCTGCCGGGATACCGGCGTCGGTATGCTGACCGGCGGTCTCCTGACCGCCGGTCAGACATACTACACCCCTTAGTATGGCTGTATCCACTGTCTGGAGGCATCGTGTATCAGGAAAGCATATCCCATAATGTTACCAATTTAAACCGAAATACTAAAAATTATACCTTAAGCTGCCCTTCAGCTGCTGTGGGACTACACATCCCAGGATGCCTTGCCACAGTTCTGCTATCAGGGCATGCTAAAACTGTGCTAGGGCATGCTGGGATGTGTAGTTCAAAAGCAGCTGGAGGGCCACTTATTGCCCACTCTAAACAAACAACATCCCAATCTGCTCATACAACACCCTCAGTCACACCCCTTTTCCAGCAGGCCTGTTTCCTCTTGGCATTATACAATTGGGGACTGTTGGGGGGTATACAACAAGCAGAAGGGAGGTAACACAGACATCACTGCTAACATGCAGGGCAATGGGGTTATGTCTCTTCTTGCTACAGAAGACAGAACACGGGCCAGATGTATTCTTTGGGTGCTAGTAGGTAATGGAATGGTGGATCACTAGTGGATACTCACTGTAAATGGTGCAGAGTGGCCAGTCCTCGCTCTGTGACACGTGGACATCCTGCCAGTGAGAGGACTTCCAGAGAATCCTGGAATGCATGTAGCCGGCTTAAAGCCCAGTCGTCTATGTAAGGGCAGCGGCTCAGGTTCAGGTACCGCAAGTCATGTAGTGACACTGTGCAACAGGAGACACAAAGCATTACAGCAACCACAAACGCTCTTATCACCTCACTGCCTTGTTTTAATAGTATTTGCTTTTTATGTATATAGTGTCAACACAATGGACAGTTACAATCAGGGAAACGTATTCAGGTCCCTGCCACCATGGAGCTTGCAATCTAGCTTCCCTATCCTTTGTAATAAGTCACAAGTAAATAGTGACTTTACGATACACGCTTATTTCAAAGCTCTACGTCAGACTCATCTATTCACACCTCTGACAGTGATAAATGAGTGTTTTCTATTCACTTACATCAGATCTACAATCTTAGCTTTTACTGACTGGAGCTACAGAGGGGCCACTGTGCTGTGTATACTGTACTAGAGACAGCCTAAAGTACTAAAAGACAGCCTAAGTTCCTATTGTCAGAAACCCTGACATTCATAAGGGACAATTCAATGTGGGTGATGGATGTGAGGTGCAGTAGGAACAGCAAGAACAGTGTCACTTTGCAAGCACAAACATCACCACTATACCCTAACACCCCATATAGGGGATATGCAGTCACCATGTCGATAATCATAATGTCAACAGCACAATGTCAAGTTATGTCAACATCTGCAAGGAGAAGAGGGTTAGGGTTAGGCTGCGGGACTGGAGAGTTAAGGTTAGGCTGCGGGGCCAGAGGGAGGGTTAGGCTGCGGGACTAGAGGGTCAAAGTTAGGCTGCAGGGCTGGAGGGTTAGGTGTGAGGCCAGAGGGTTAGGGTTTGGCTGCAGGGCCCGAGGGATAGGGTCTAGGGGAGGGCCTGCAGGAACTGCTCCATTACAGCCAGGAGTCATCATCACGTCATAGCCAGACCTGGAAGACACAGCTGGACGATGTAAGTCACCACTGGACCACCAGGAACGTATTGTCGGCATTACACAGGAAAATAAGATTTTACTCACCGGTAAATCTATTTCTCGTAGTCCGTAGTGGATGCTGGGAACTCCGTAAGGACCATGGGGAATAGCGGCTCCGCAGGAGACTGAGCACAACTAAAGAAAGCTTTAGGACTACCTGGTGTGCACTGGCTCCTCCCACCATGACCCTCCTCCAGACCTCAGTTAGGATACTGTGCCCGGAAGAGCTGACACAATAAGGAAGGATTTTGAATCCCGGGTAAGACTCATACCAGCCACACCAATCACACCGTATAACTCGTGATATTATACCTAGTTAACAGTATGAAATATAACTGAGCCTCAGTAACAGATGGCTCATAACAATAACCCTTTAGTTAGGCAATAACTATATACAAGTATTGCAGACAATCCGCACTTGGGACGGGCGCCCAGCATCCACTACGGACTACGAGAAATAGATTTACCGGTGAGTAAAATCTTATTTTCTCTGACGTCCTAGTGGATGCTGGGAACTCCATAAGGACCATGGGGATTATACCAAAGCTCCCAAACGGGCGGGAGAGTGCGGATGACTCTGCAGCACCGAATGAGCAAACTCAAGGTCCTCCTCAGCCAGGGTATCAAACTTTTGCAAAAATGTTTGAACTCGACCAAGTAACAGCTCGGCAAAGTTGCAAAGCCGAGACCCCTCGGGCAGCCGCCCAAGAAGAGCCCACTTTCCTCGTGGAATGGGCTTTTACAGATTTAGGGTGCGGCAGTCCAGCCGCAGAATGTGCAAGTTGAATCGTGCTATAGATCCAGCGAGCAATAGTCTGCTTAGAAGCAGGAGCACCCAGCTTGTTGGGTGCATGCAGGATAAATAGCGAGTCAGTTTTCCTGACTCCAGCCGTCCTGGAAACATATATTTTCAGGGCCCTGACTACATCCAGTAACTTGGAGTCCTCCAAGTCCCACGTAGCCGCAGGCACCACAATAGGTTGGTTCACATGAAAAGCTGATACCACCTTAGGAAGGAATTGGGAACGAGTCCTCAATTCCGCCCTATCCATATAAAAATCAGATAAGGGCTTTTGCATGACAAAACCTCCAATTCTGATACACGCCAAGGCCAACAGCATGACCACTTTCCACGTGAGGTATTTTAGCTCTACGGATTTAAGTGGCTCAACCCAATGCGACTTCAGGAAATCCAACACCAGGTTGAGATCCCACGGTGCCACTAGAGGCACAAACGGGGCTGAATATGCAGCACTCCCTTAACAAAAGTCTGAACTTCAGGCAGTTCTTTTTGGAAGAAAATGTACAGAGCCGAAATCTGGACCTTAATGGAACCCAATTTTAGGCCCGTAGTCACTCCTGACTGTGGGAATTGCAGAAATCGACCCAGTTGAAATTCCTCCGTTGGGGCCTTCCTGGCCGCACACCAAGCAACATATTTTTGCCATATGCTGTGTTTTTCGATCACATCTTTCCTAGCCTCAATCAGCGTAGGAATGACTTCCTCCGGAATGCCTTTTTCCTTTAGGATCCGGTGTTCAACCGCCATGCCGTCAAACACAGCCGTGGTAAGTCTTGGAACAGGCAGGGCCCCTGCTGCAGCAGGTCCTGTCTGAACGGCAGAGGCCATGGGTCCTCTGAGATCATTTCTTGAAGTTCTGGGTACCAAGCTCTGCTTGGCCAATCCGGAACCACGAGTATAGTTCTCACTCCTCTCCGTCTTAGTATTCTCAGTACCTTGGGTATGAGAGGCAAAGGAAGGAACACATACACCGACTGGTACACCCACGGTGTTACCAGAGCGTCCACAGCTATCGCCTGAGGGTCCCTTGACCTGGCGCAATATTTTTTTTTTTTTTTTTAGCTTTTTGTTGAGGCGGGACGCCATCATGTCCACCTGTGGCCTTTCCCAATGGTGTACAATCATTTTGAAGACTTCTGGATGAAGTCCCCACTCTCCCGGGTGGAGGTCGTGCCTGCTGAGAACGTCTGCTTCCCAGTTGTCCACTCCGGGAATGAACACTGCTGACAGTGCTAACCCATGATTTTCCACCCATCGGAAAATCCTTGTGGCTTCTGCCATCACCATCCTGCTTCTTGTGCCGCCCTGCTGGTTTACATGGGCGACCGCCGTGATGTTGTCTTACTGGATCAGCACCGGCTGGTGTTGAAGCAGGGGTCTAGCCTGACTTAGGGCATTGTGAACGGCCCTTAGTCCCAGAATATTTATGTGTAGGGAAGTCTCCTGACTTGACCATAGTCCTTGGAAGTTTCTTCCCTGTGTGACTGCCCCCCCCCCAGCCTCGAAGGCTGGCATCCGTGGTCACCAGGACCCAGTCCTGTATGCCGAATCTGCGGCCCTCTAGAAGATGAGCACTCTGCAGCCACCACAACAGCGACACCCTGGCCCTTGGGGACAGGGTTATCAGCCGATGCATCTGAAGATGCGACCCGGACCACTTGTCCAACAGATCCCACTGGAAGATCCTTGCATGGAACCTGCCGAATGGAATTTCTCCGTAAGAAGCTACCATCTTTCCCAGGACTCGCGTGCATTGATGCACCGACACCTGTATTTGTATTAGGAGGTCTCTGACTAGAGATGACAACTCCTTGGCCTTCTCCTCCGGGAGAACCCCTTTTTCCTGTTCTGTGTCCAGAACCATACCCAGGAACAGTAGACGCGTCGTAGGAACCAGCTGCGACTTTGGACTATTCAGAATCCAGCCGTGCTGTTGTAGCACTTCCCGAGATAGTACTACTCCGACGCACAACTGCTCCCTGGACCTCGACTTTATAAGGAGATCGTCCAAGTACGGGATAATTAGAACTCCCTTTTTTTGAAGGAGTATCATCATTTCAGCCATTACCTTGGTAAATACCCTCGGTGCCGGGGACAGACCAACGGCAACGTCTGGAATTGGTAATGACAGTCCTGTACCACAATTTTGAGGTACTCCTGGTGAGGAGGGTAAATGGGGACATGCCGGTAAGCATCCTTGATGTCCAGTGATACCATGTAATCCCCTTCGTCCAGGCTTGCAATAACCGCCCTGAGCGATTCCATTTTGAACTTGAACCTTCGTATATAAGTGTTCAAGGATTTCAATTTTAGAATGGGTCTCACCGAACCGTCTGGTTTCGGTACCACCAACATTGTGGAATTTTATTAACCCCGGCTTTGTTGAAGGAGGGGTACCTTGATTATCACCTGCTGGAAGTACAGCTTGTGAATTGCCGCCAGTACTACCTCTCCTCGAGGGCAGCAGGCAAGGCTGATTTGAGGTAACGGCGAGGGGGAGTCGCCTCGAACTCCAGCTTGTATCCCTGTGATACTACTTGCAGAACCCAGGGATCCACCTGTGAGCGAGCCCACTGGTCGCTGAAGTTCCCGAGACGCGCCCCCACCGCACCTGGCTCCACCTGTGGAGCCCCAGCGTCATGCGGTGGACTCAGAGGAAGCAGGGGAAGATTTTTGATCCTGGGAACTGGCTGTCTGGTGCAGCTTTTCTCTGACGTCCTAGTGGATGCTGGGAACTCCGTAAGGACCATGGGGAATAGCGGGCTCCGAAGGAGGCTGGGCACTCTAGAAAGATCTTAGACTACCTGGTGTGCACTGGCTCCTCCCACTATGACCCTCCTCCAAGCCTCAGTTAGATTTCGTGCCCGGTCGAGGTTGGATGCACACTAGGGGCTCTCCTGAGCTCTTAGAAAGTAATAGTCTTAGATTTTTTTTATTTTCAGTGAGACCTGCTGGCAACAGGCTCACTGCAGCGAGGGACTAAGGGGAGAAGAAGCGAACTCGCCTGCTTGCAGCCGGATTGGGCTTCTTAGGCTACTGGACACCATTAGCTCCAGAGGGATCGACCGCAGGCCCAGCCTTGATGTTCGGTCCCGGAGCCGCGCCGCCGTCCCCCTTACAGAGCCAGAAGCAAGAAGATGGTCCGGAAAATCGGCGGCAGGAAGACTCAGTCTTCACCAAGGTAGCGCACAGCACTGCAGCTGTGCGCCATTGCTCCTCTCACACACTTCATACTTCGGTCACTGAGGGTGCAGGGCGCTGGGGGGGGGCGCCCTGAGGCAGCAATAAAAACACCTTGGCTGGCTAAAATACCTCAATATATAGCCCCAGGGGTTATATATGAGGTAATTACCCCTGCCAGAAGTCCATAAAAAGCGGGAGAATAGGCCGCGAAAAAGGGGCGGAGCCTATCTCCTCAGCACACTGGCGCCATTTGACCTGCCTTTGACCCGCTTGCTTTTCTGAAGCCGAAAGGACTGTACCTTATAATACGGTGCTTTCTTAGGCTGTGAGGAAACTTGAGGTAAATGTTTTCCTTCCCAGCTGTTGCTGTGGATATGAGGTCCCAGAGACCATCCCCAAACAATTCCTCACCCTTATAAGGCAGAATCTTCATGTGCCTTCTAAAGTCAGCATCGCCTGTCCACTGCCGGGTCCCTAATACCCTCCTGGCAGAATGGACATTGCATTAATTCTGGATGCCAGCCGGCAAATATCCCTCTGTGCATCCCTCATATATAAGACGACGTCTTTAATATGCTCTATGGTTAGCAAATAGTATCCCTGTCCTAACAGGGTAATAGACCACGCTGCAGCAGCAGCACTATCCATGCTGAGGCAATTGCAGGTCTCAGTATAGTACCTGAGTGTGTATATACAGACTTCAGGATAGCCTCCTGCTTTTTATCAGCAGGCTCCTTCAAAGTGGCCGTATTCTAAGACGGCAGTGTCACCTTTTTTTGACAAACGTGTGAGCGCCTTATCCACCCTAGGGGATATCTCCCAACGTGACCTATCCTCTGGCAGGAAAGGGTACGCCATCAGTAAATTTTTAGAAATTATTAGTTTCTTATCGGGGGAACCCACGCTTCTTCACACACTTCATTCACTCATCTGATGGGGGAACAAAACACGGTCTGCTTTTTCTCCCCAACATAAAACCCCTTTTGGTACCTGGGTTAATGTCAGAAATGTGTAACACATTTTTCATTGCCGAGATCATGCAACGGATGTTCCTAGTGGATTGTGTATATGTCTCAACCTCGTCGACACTGGAGTCAAACTCCGTGTCGACATCTGTGTCAGCCATCTGAGGTAGCGGGCGTTTTTGAGCCCCTGATGGCCTTTGAGACGCCTGGGCAGGCGCGGGTTGAGAAGCCGGCTGTCCCACAGCTGTTACGTCATCCAGCCTTTTATGTAAGGAGTTGACACTGTCGGTTAATACCTTCCACCTATCCATCCACTCTGGTGTCGGCCCCACAGGGGGCGACATCACATTTATCGGCATCTGCTCCGCCTCCACATAAGCCTCCTCATCAACCATGTCGACACAGCCGTACCGACACACCGCTCACACACAGGGAATGCTCTGACTGAGGACAGGACCCCACAAAGTCCTTTGGGGAGACAGAGAGAGAGTATGCCAGCACACACCAGAGCGCTATATAATGCAGGGATTCACACTACCCACAGTGATTTTTCCCTTATAGCTGCTATAATACACAGATTTGCGCCTAAATTTAGTGCCCCCCCTCTCTTTTTAACCCTTTGAGCCTGAAAACTACAGGGGAGAGCCTGGGGAGCTGTCTTCCAGCTGCACTGTGAAGAGAAAATGGCGCCAGTGTGCTGAGGGAGATAGCCCCGCCCCTTTTTCGGCTGACTTTTCTCCCGCTTTTTTATGGATCCTGGCAGGGGTATTTTACACATATATAGCCTCTAGGACTATATATTGTGCTTATTTTGCCAGACAAGGTGTTAATATTGCTGCTCAGGGCGCCCCCCTGCACCCATCAGTGACCGGAGTGTGAGGTGTGCATGAGGAGCAATGGCGCACAGCTGCAGTGCTGTGCGCTACCTTGTTGAAGACCGAAGTCTTCTGCCGACGATTTTCAGGACCATCTTCATGTTTCTGGCTCTGTAAGGGGGACGGCGGCGCGGCTCCGGGACCGAACGATCGAGGTCGGGTCCTGTGTTCGATCCCTCTGGAGCTAATGGTGTCCAGTAGCCTAAGAAGCCCAAACTAGCTCCAATCAGGTAGGTTCGCTTCTTCTCCCCTTAGTCCAGTGTTTTTCAACCACTGTGCCGTGGCACACTAGTGTGCCGCCATGGGAGCACAGCCAGGCCCATCAGTGTTTTGGCACTACTGAGGCCCTGGAACAATCAATACTGGTGGGTTTAGTGGTTACAGAGCCAGTTCTAATTTTGGGCCCGGGCAGTGTTGGGCTGTTCTGGCTTTCTCAGATGTGGCTCAGGTGTTACCTATGAAGAAGCTGCGACATGACATCCTAGGATACACAGCTGCACCATGCATCACCATTATATCTGAGTGTGCCTTGGCAATATTTAAATCTTGTTCAGTGTGCCGCGACTTGTAAAAGGTTGAAAATCTCTGCCTTAGTCCCTCGTAGCAGTGAGTCTGTTGCCAGCAGATCTCACTGAAAATAAAAAACCTAAAATATACTTTCTTTTCTAGGAGCTCAGGAGAGCCCCTAGTGTGCATCCAGCTCAGCCGGGCACAAGATTCTAACTGAGGTCTGGAGGAGGGTCATGGTGGGAGGAGCCAGTGCACACCAGGTAGTCCTAAAGCTTTCTTTAGTTGTGCCCAGTCTCCTGCGGAGCCGCTATTCCCCATGGTCCTTACGGAGTTCCCAGCATCCACTAGGACGTCAGAGAAATTTGGTTATTGGGGCACTGTACTCCACTGTGTTGTGCACAGCCAAATATCATGGAGAGATGTCATGAAAAGATGACTAAGTTGCATGTTCCATGACCGACCAGCTCAGTAGGCAACGTTGAGGTTTTCATTAGATTAGATCACAGACTATGTCTTAGTGGTGTCTTCTTTGAGGCTCTGCACAGATGTTGCGGGGTCATGGTTGAGACTCCGGATCAGACTCGTTTCGCAATGGCACCATTGTGGCTGACACTGCGGCAGGCTGGCCCATAGTCAAAATCAGTGGTGCAAGTAGAAATTTTTTCTTAGTGGTACTGATAGTAAAAATGGGCGAGGTCACGTGTCGTGAGGGGGCATGGTAACACAAAACTAGGGGAGTGGCTACATTACAATAGGGGCATGGCCACAATACGCCACACACCGTAATACCACTTACACATTATGCCAAACACAGTAATGCCCATTACACATTACGGCACACACCGTAATGCTTATTACACATTATGCCACACACCGTAATGCCCATTACACATTATGCCAGACGCTATAATGCCTTACATATTATACCACACACCGTAATGCCTATTACATATTATGCCACACACAGTTTGGTCACTGACAACATTTTATGTCCCACACACAAAAATGCTTATAAATTATGCCCCAGCTGTGGGCTGGTGGTAATGAGTACCACCACCGTATTTCTTAATGGTGCTCCGTACCACCCTACTTTCAGCACTGGTCATAATCCAGGCGCTTGGCAGATGGACGTTTGTTTTTTTACAAGAGATACATCAGACTTCAGTCTGGCTCTCATCCTTACTTGCTACCTTTGGTGGGGGTCTAAGAGGAATTTTTGTTTAACCACAAGTTCTTAACCAGGCTTAAGCCAGCTGGTGGAAGTTTTGTGTTTTCGCCTTGAGTCAAGTAAGGATCCCCCCCTTCCCAAGTTAGGTCCCGCCCATTTAGTGCTGTTAGTGGTTGCAGTTATGCTTGGTTTGATTTGTTGGCTGACTGGCTTCTGCAGTCAGTTGGTTTACCTTACTTATATTAGTCTATATTCTTTCTGAAGGTACTCTTCTGATGACTTTTTTATATGGGTTCTGGGTCATTCACATGTGTTTTGGGTGTCCTGTCCGGTAGCAGTGTTGGCTCCGAATGTACAGTATTGGTTTAGGGTTTCAGGTTTGGTCTGGTATGGTGGCGGCTGCCTTTCTTAGCGAACCTGGTGTTGCCAGGTTCAGAACAGCCTTGTGATTTTAAGGGTAGTTGTGTTGTTTCCCTGGGGTGCAGCCCATGCCATGGAGGAGGCTAGGCGTGGGTATCAATTTAGTTCAATGGCACCACCAGACCAGGTGGGTCCTTTGCCTCTCTGGGGATGGGTTAGTGCCTCAAGTTGATAGCGATGAAGGCAGTTGGCCTCATCTGCTTGTTATGTTGTGCCAGTAAAGGGTTGGGCAGATGGCCTTTCCCCTTACGAGTTGTTGTCCCAGTAAGGGGTTGGATGGCCTTTCCCCTTGCGAGTTGTTGTCCCAGTAAGAGGTTGGATAGCCTTTCCTCTTGTTCTTGTCCCTGTAAAGCGTTCGGCAGATGGCCTTTCCCATTGCGAGTTGTTTGCTGTGGATGGGGGCAGGTGGCCTCATCCTTGCAAATTTGTAGGAAGATGGTCCATTTAGTTTGTAATATTAACAAGTTATTGCTTTACCTAGGCCGTTCTTCCCCTGCCATCATACCCAATTTTAAGCAAAAATTTTAAATCCCGTCAAATAAAAAGCCGACCCCTTTCACACCAATTCAGTTGTCCAAGTATTTATTTGTTAAAAATAGAGGACGCTGTTATAGTATTTTGTATAAGTATTTTGGGGTACAGAAATATGTCCGTAAAGTGATATATTTTTTTTATACAAGTTTGTAACATTTTGGAAAAAACACTTTCTGACTCCCACCTGCAAGTTCAAAAACCCATCAATACACCACCTCTACATACAAGTCTAACATTATTTAGCTCATTTTTGACCATTTTTAGAGAAATTCACCTAAAACATGTCTTTACTTGCCAAATTATGCAATTTAAATCTCTCCAAGTGTATAATTATTCATTAAGAGGGGTGTGTCAGATGTTCTACACTGTGGGGGTGATTCAGACCTGATTGCTGGGCTGCTAAATTTGTTCTGCTGCGTTCAGATAGTCGCCGCCCAAGGGGAGTGTATATTCGCCCGTGCAAGTGTGCAATTGCTTGTGTACGCCGAGCTGCAAAAAATCCCTCATTCAGAGGACAGCTGCAAATCAGTTCACACCTCTCTCACCACTGAATGATTTTATCACTGTGTGCAGTCTGTGTGCAGCCCAGGACCTACTCCTACAGTGAGATGAGAACAGGCTGATCGGGGCCAGAGCAGACGTCACACATCCTCCCTGAAAGTACTTGGGAACGCCTGCGTTTTTCCTGCCACTCCCAGTAAACGGTCAGTTACCACCCACAAACAGCCTCTTCCTGTCAATCAGCATGCAAATGGCTGTGCAATTAGAATTTTCGCAGCAGCCTGTCGCTGTTTGCCGACGCGCGTGCGCATTGCGGTGCATACACATGTGCAGTCTATCACTGATCGCCCGCTGAAAACGCACAGCAGCTATCAGATCTGAATAAACCCTGTGTCCACACATTTTTACCTTAAAATATAGATTTTTTTTCCCCCCAATCTTTCCACCTGCTCAGAGGCTTGCGCACAAAGAACAACTCAACAAATTTGCTGGGAAAATGTATTGCACATTTGGAATGTAATTGCAAATGCAGTGTGAAGTGCAAAAATCACAGAACTCAACTCGACCCTGAGTTTGCTCGTAACAAACACAGGGGCAGATGTATTAACCTGGAGAAGGCATAAGGAAGTGATAAACCAGTGATATGTGCAAAAGGTGATAAAGGCACCAGCCAATCAGATCCTAACTGTAATTTGCATATTGGAGCTGATTTGCACATATCACTGGTTTATCACTTCCTTATGCCGTCTCCAAGTTAATACATCTGCCCCACAGACCTGTGGCTTGCATTTGCAATTCCCTTTACTAGCCACTGTCAAGAATATAAGAATTTGAAGTTAGATTAAACACAGCTTATGTCTCACCTATGTTGCTCAGGCACAAGTAGTCCACTGTGCTACCACTCAAGTCCACGCACTCTACCGGCAAGTCCTTGTGCTGCAGGAAATCCCAGCTGAAGCGCCCGCCTTTGTGCTGGTACCACTGTGTGTGGCCCTTGAACCTAATGGAGTGAGACTTAACAGTGGGAAAGATTTCACAAAATAACATTCTGCAAGTAGTTTTATTTAGAGCTACAGTTTAATGTGAAGTGCTGTATATAAAACATAATAATACTGCTTCACTAGTTATCGATGGAAATACTGATCAAAGGATGGCCATCAACATCGATGATAGCATGATAGCAAAACCATCGACCATGAGTGGCAAACGATATGATGGTTCTTCGCCATTGATGGCAGACAGCCTGACAATTTATTTTTTACCCCCACCCCCGCACAGGGGCAACACAGACCTTAGATCCACCCACAAAGAACCAACCACCACAGTCGATTGGCCCACCAAGTCCCGTTGCATCCACTGATGGCCATCATTGTTCTCTTGTCATCATTGTAAGCCATCAATGGGACCATCGATGGGGGACCCTTTGATGGCCATCCCTATTGTCAGAATTGTTTTCTGCCTGCAATTAGTTTTAAGCTCTCCCATCATTCACAAAGGAACAAATCCCAGCATAGGAAAACAGTACTAAGCTAGGGGGGTGGGGGGGGGGGGGGGAGTCACATATTTCAGGAATTACGTGGTTCATACCTTACAGCCCCCTCATTCGTCAAGATGTAATGAGCAGCAGCAGCATTTTTTCCATACAATTCCCCTGTGTAGATCACCTGTCTAAAGCAAACAAGCAAATACTGTAAATGATAAAGGCATCTACCTAATAATACAGAGAGAGAATGTGCAACAAAATATAATATTAGAGAGACGGAGATATGTGTAATGTATACTTACTGGTTACTATTCTGTAGTTTCCAGTACTTGTACCGGATGTTCCAATTCAATAAAGCCACAAATGCAGGAGAATTGCTCCTCAGGTACTGCTCCACCTTCTGCTTAACTTTGGGGAAGGAGTAGGATGAACTGTGACGGATGCACCCATGTCCCATGGGACGCAGCAGCCTGACACTCTGCAGCTAGTACGGGGGCACACAATAACACTTCTGTTAACATGTTACATTGTTCTGTTAAAAAAAAAATCTTTACATTTATATTCATCAACATTTTTGTGCTATTATTGTTATTCATATTGTACTGTATCCTGCAGGCACAGTACAATGGGCTTAAACTCTGCTTTCATAAGGTTGAACACTAAAGAACAATGACAAACAGCTCCCGTAATTTAAAGACCCCAGTCAGTTCTTTATGTCTATAGATTCTGGATTTGGTAAGCTTGTAACATATGATGAAACGAGTCAGCTGAGCTCATTTGTCCATTGCCTTTGAGGATACTATCCGGCTTCATATCAGCACGTGGAGTGTACAAGACCCGCAAGGTCTTACATCTATTTAAAGAGACTGAACGTCGGAATTAGTGGAATCCAGACCAATTGCAAATTAACTTTGCTAACAGTAGTCCCATTCCAAGAGCTGGTAACTTCGGGGTTGATTCAGAGGTGGACGAAAGTAAATGTACCGTCAGACATTACTAGCAACCATAGGGGAAGGAGGGAGGAGGAAAAAGAAGGGAGGAGGAAGAAGAAGAGGGAAAAGTAGGGAGGAGGAAGTAGGGAGGAGGAAGAAGGAAAAAGAAAGGAGGAGGAGGAAGAAGGAAAAAGAAGGGAGGAGGAGGAAGAAGGAAAAAGAAGGGAGGAGGAGGAAGAAGGAAAAAGAAGGGAGGAGGAGGAAGAAGGAAAAAGAAGGGAGGAGGAGGAAGAAGGAAAAAGAAGGGAAGAGGAGGAAGAAGGAAAAAGAAGGGAAGAGGAGGAAGAAGGAAAAAGAAGGGAGGAGGAGGTAGAAGACAAAAGAAGGGAAGAGGAGGAAGAAGGAAAAAGAAGGGAAGAGGAGGAAGAAGGAAAAAGAAGGGAAGAGGAGGAAGAAGGAAAAAGAAGGGAGGAGGAGGAAGAAGGAAAAAGAAGGGAGGAGGAGGAAGAAGGAAAAAGAAGGGAGGAGGAAGAAAATAAGATTTTACTCACCGGTAAATCTATTTTTCGTAGTCCGTAGTGGATGCTGGGAACTCCGTAAGGACCATGGGGAATAGCGGCTCCGCAGGAGACTGGGCACAACTAAAGAAAGCTTTAGGACTACCTGGTGTGCACTGGCTCCTCCCTCTATGACCCTCCTCCAGACCTCAGTTAGGATACTGTGCCCGGAAGAGCTGACACAATAAGGAAAGGATTTAGAATCCCGGGTAAGACTCATACCAGCCACACCAATCACACCATATAACTCGTGATACTATACCCAGTTAACAGGATGAAATATAACTGAGCCTCTCAACAGATGGCTCAACAATAACCCTTTAGTTAACCAATAACTATATACAAGTATTGCAGACAATCCGCACTTGGGACGGGCGCCCAGCATCCACTACGGACTACGAGAAATAGATTTACCGGTGAGTAAAATCTTATTTTCTCTAACGTCCTAAGTGGATGCTGGGAACTCCGTAAGGACCATGGGGATTATACCAAAGCTCCCAAACGGGCGGGAGAGTGCGGATGACTCTGCAGCACCGAATGAGCGAACTCTAGGTCCTCCTCAGCCAGGGTATCAAACTTGTAGAATTTAGCAAATGTGTTTGACCCCGACCAAGTAGCTGCTCGGCAAAGTTGTAAAGCCGAGACCCCTCAGGCAGCCGCCCAAGAAGAGCCCACCTTCCTCGTGGAATGGGCTTTTACAGAATTAGGATGCGGCAGTCCAGCCGCAGAATGTGCAAGTTGAATCGTGCTACAGATCCAGCGAGCAATAGTCTGCTTTGAAGCAGGCGCACCCAACTTGTTGGGTGCATGCAGGATAAATAGCGAGTCAGTCTTTCTGACTCCAGCTGTCCTGGAAACATAGATTTTTAGGGCCCGGACTACGTCCAGCAACTTGGAATCCTCCAAGTCACGAGTAGCCGCAGGCACCACAATAGGCTGGTTCAAATGAAAAGCTGAAACCACCTTTGGGAGAAATTGGGGACGAGTCCTCAATTCCGCCCTATCCATATGGAAAATCAGATAAGGGCTTTTACATGATAAAGCCGCCAATTCTGACACACGCCTGGCCGAAGCCAAGGCCAACAGCATGACCACTTTCCACGTGAGATATTTTAAATCCACGGTTTTAAGTGGTTCAAACCAATGTGACTTTAGGAAATTCAACACCACGTTGAGATCCCAAGGTGCCACTGGGGGCACAAAAGGGGGCTGAATATGCAGCACTCCCTTAACAAATGTCTGAACTTCAGGTAGTGAAGCCAGTTCTTTCTGGAAGAAAATCGATAGAGCCGAAATCTGGACCTTAATGGAACCCAATTTTAGGCCCATAGTCACCCCTGACTGTAGGAAGTGCAGAAAACGGCCCAGCTGAAATTCCTCCGTTGGGGCCTTCCTGGCCTCACACCACGCAACATATTTTTGCCATATGCGGTGATAATGGTTTGCGGTCACTTCTTTCCTAGCTTTAATCAGCGTAGGGATGACTTCCTCCGGAATGCCCCTTTTCTTCAGGATCCGGCGTTCAACCGCCATGCCGTCAAACGCAGCCGCGGTAAGTCTTGGAACAGACAGGGCCCCTGCTGCAGCAGGTCCTGTCTGAGCGGCAGAGGCCATGGGTCCTCTGAGATCATTTCTTGAAGTTCTGGGTACCAAGCTCTTCTTGGCCAATCCGGAACAATGAGTATAGTTCTTACTCCTCTTCGTCTTATTATCCTCAGTACCTTTGGTATGAGAGGAAGAGGAGGGAACACATAAACCGACTGGTACACCCACGGTGTCACTAGAGCGTCCACAGCTATTGCCTGAGGGTCTCTCGACCTGTCGCAATATCTTTCTAGCTTTTTGTTGAGGCGGGACGCCATCATGTCCACCTGTGGCCGTTCTTAGCGATTTACAATCAGCTGAAAGACTTCTGGATGAAGTCCCCACTCTCCCGGGTGGAGGTCGTGCCTGCTGAGGAAGTCTGCTTCCCAGTTGTCCACTCCCGGAATGAACACTGCTGACAGTGCTAACACGTGATTTTCCGCCCATCGGAGAATCCTTGTGGCTTCTGTTATCGCCGTCCTGCTTCTCGTGCCGCCCTGTCGGTTTACACGTGATGTTGTCTGACTGGATCAGTACCGGCTGGTTTTCAAGCAGGGGTCTTGCCTGACTTAGGGCATTGTAGATGGCCCTTAGTTCCAGAATATGTATGTGTAGGGAAATCTCCTGGCTTGACCATAGCCCTTGGAAGTTTCTTCCCTGTGTGACTGCCCCCCAGCCTCGAAGGCTGGCATCTGTGGTCACCAGGACCCAGTCCTGTATGCCGAATCTGCGGCCCTCTAGAAGATGAGCACTCTGCAGCCACCACAGCAGACACACCCTGGTCCTTGGAGACAGGGTTATCAGCCGATGCATCTGAAGATGGGATCCGGACCACTTGTCCAACAGATCCCACTGAAAGATTCTTGCATGGAACCTGCCGAATGGAATTGCTTCGTAGGAAGCTACCATTTTTCCCAGGACTCGCGTTCAGTGATGCACCGAGACCTGTTTTGGTTTCAGGAGATCTCTGACTAGAGACGACAACTCCTTGGCTTTCTCCTCCGGGAGAAACACCCTTTTCTGGTCTGTGTCCAGAACCATCCCCAGAAACAGTAGACGTGTCGTAGGAACCAGCTGTGACTTTGGAATATTCAGAATCCAACCGTGCTGTTGTAGCACCTCCCGAGATAGTGCTACCCCGACCAACAACTGCTCCCTGGACCTCGCCTTTATAAGGAGATCGTCCAAGTATGGGATAATTAAAACTCCCTTTTTTTGAAGGAGTATCATCATTTCGGCCATTACCTTGGTAAATACCCTCGGTGCCGTGGACAGACCAAACGGCAACGTCTGGAATTGGTAATGACAATCCTGTACCACAAATCTGAGGTACTCCTGGTGAGGAAGGTAAATGGGGACATGCAGGTAAGCATCCTTGATGTCCAGTGATACCATGCAATCCCCTTCCTCCAGGCTTGAAATAACCGCCCTGAGCGATTCCATCTTGAACTTGAACCTTTTTATATAGGTGTTCAAGGATTTCAAATTTAAAATGGGTCTCACCGAACCGTCCGGTTTCGGTACCACAAACATTGTGGAATAGTAACCCCTTCCTTGTTGAAGGAGGGGTACCTTGACTATCACCTGCTGCGAATACAGCTTGTGAATTGCCTCCAGCACTGCCTCCCTGTCCGGGGGAGCTGTTGGCAAGGCAGATTTGAGGAAACGGCGAGGAGGAGACGTCTCGAATTCCAGCTTGTACCCCTGAGATACTACTTGTAGAATCCAGGGATCCACCCGTGAGCGAGCCCACTGGTCGCTGAAGTTCTTGAGACGGGCCCCCACCGTACCTGGCTCCGCCTGTGGAGCCCCAGCGTCATGCGGTGGACTTAGAGGAAACGGGGGAGGGCTTTTGTTCCTGGGAACTGGCTGCATGCTGCAGCTTTTTTCCTATACCTCTGCCTCTGGGCAGAACGGACGCGCCTTTAACCCGCTTGCCTTTCTGGGGCCGAAAGGACTGTACCTGATAATACGGTGCTTTCTTTGGCTGTGAGGGAACATGGGGTAAAAATGCTGACTTCCCAGCTGTCGCTGTGGAAACGAGGTCCGAGAGACCATCCCCAAACAACTCCTCACCCTTGTAAGGCAAAACTTCCATGTGCCTTTTAGAATCTGCATCCCCTGTCCACTGCCGAGTCCATAAACCCCTCCTGGCAGAAACGGACATTGCACTTATTTTAGATGCCAGCCGGCAAATATCCCTCTGTGCATCTCTCATGTATAAGACTGCGTCTTTAATATGCTCTATGGTTAGCAATATAGTGTCCCTGTCTAAGGTATCAATATTTTCTGACAGGGAATCTGACCACGCAGCTGCAGCACTGCACATCCATGCTGAAGCAATAGCTGGTCTCAGTATAATACCTGAGTGTGTATAAACAGACTTCAGGATAGCCTCCTGCTTCCTATCAGCAGGCTCCTTTAGGGCGGCCGTGTCCGGAGACGGTAGTGCCACCTTCTTTGACAGGCGTGTGAGCGCTTTATCTACCCTAGGGGATGTCTCCCAACGTGACCTATCCTCTGGCGGGAAAGGGTACGCCATTAGTAACTTTTTAGAAATTACTAGTTTCTTATCGGGGGAAGCCCACGCTTCTTCACACACTTCATTTAATTCATCAGAAGGGGGAAAAACCACTGGTAGTTTTTTCTCCCCAAACATAATACCCTTTTTTGTGGTACCTGGGGTAATATCAGAAATGTGCAACACATTTTTCATTGCCGTAATCATGTAACGTGTGGCTCTATTGGAATGTACACTAGTCTCATCATCGTCGACACTGGAGTCAGTATCTGTGTCGACATCTGTGTCTGCCATCTGAGGTAGCGGGCGTTTTAGAGCCCCTGATGGCTTTTGAGACGTCTGGGCAGGCACGGGCTGAGAAGCCGGCTGTCCCACATCTGATATGTCGTCAAACCTTTTATGTAAGGAGTTGACACTGTCGCGTAATTCCTTCCACATATCCATCCACTCAGGTGTCGACCCCGCAGGGGGTGACATCACATTTATCGGCACCTGCTCCGCCTCCACATAAGCCTCCTCATCAAACATGTCGACACAGCCGTACCGACACACCGCACACACACAGGGAATGCTCTGACTGAGGACAGGACCCCACAAAGCCCTTTGGGGAGACGGAGAGAGAGTATGCCAGCACACACCAGAGCGCTATATAAAACAGGGATACACACTACACAGTGATTTTACCCCTTATAGCTGCTTATATATCACAGATTGCGCCTAAATTTAGTGCCCCCCCTCTCTTTTTTACCCTATGTAGTCTGGAACTGCAGGGGAGAGCCTGGGGAGCGATCCTTCCAGCGGAGCTGTGAGGGAAAATGGCGCCAGTGTGCTGAGGGAGATAGCCCCGCCCCTTTTCTGGCGGGCTTCTCCCGCTTTTTTTATACAGTTATGGCTGGGGATTTTACACATATATAGTCTTAAAGGCTATATTATGTGTTAATTTGCCAAGTAAGGTACTTATATTGCAGCCCAGGGCGCCCCCCCCAGCGCCCTGCACCCATCAGTGACCGGAGTATGTGGTGTGCCTGGGGAGCAATGGTGCACAGCTGCAGTGCTGTGCGCTACCTTAATGAAGACCGAAGTCTTCTGCCGCCGATTTCCAGGAACGTCTTCTTGCTTCTGGCTCTGCTAGGGGGACGGCGGCGCGGCTCCGGGACCGGACGACCGAGGCTGGGCCTGTGTTCGATCCCTCTGGAGCTAATGGTGTCCAGTAGCCTAGAAGCCCAAGCTAGCTGCAAGCAGGTAGGTTCGCTTCTCTCCCCTAGGTCCCTCGTAGCAGTGAGTCTGTTGCCAGCAGATCTCACTGAAAATAAAAAACCTAAATATTACTTTCTTTCTAAGAGCTCAGGAGAGCCCCTAGTGTGCATCCAGCTCGGCCGGGCACAAAATTCTAACTGAGGTCTGGAGGAGGGTCATAGAGGGAGGAGCCAGTGCACACCAGGTAGTCCTAAAGCTTTCTTTAGTTGTGCCCAGTCTCCTGCGGAGCCGCTATTCCCCATGGTCCTTACGGAGTTCCCAGCATCCACTTAGGACGTTAAAGAAAAAAGAATAAAGAGGAAGGAAGGAAGGAAGGAAGGAAGGATGGAAGGAAGGAAGGAAGGAAGGAAGGAAGGAAGGAAGGAAGGAAGGAAGGAAGGAAGGAAGGAAGGAAGATACATTTCTACTATATTGGCAATTCCTCTGAATGGCTATGCTTTACAGTTCTGTATGGACATATTAACCAGCTGCTTCTGTAATGATATGAAGTTTTTGTGAAGAAGCACAGTCATTCACTTATTTTCAAACGTCTTCCCTTCTTACATAGAGCTTGATGACATCAGTGTGGCAGAATGGAAGTCCTACTCTCAGCTTTTTATATTTTCAGAGAATTCCCAAGCTAAGTTGGTCGAGCCCCTCTACAATGGCTCTTTCTAGGAATATCACCATCCTTGTCCCTAGCAGGTCAGCATTTTAGGATCCTTGGACAGGGCCGTCTTTTCGTATGGGCTCAATGGGCTCTTGCCCAAGGGCCCCAGGAGTAAAAGGGCCCTAGGCTGATAGCTGAGGATCCCCTCTTTCCAGGGGTACCAGATTTTTGAAAATCGGCCCTGGGGAACCGGAGATATCCGACTTCAAAACAGTGGTCCCCATCCAAGCCTGTTAATTGTCCTTCCCAGCCAGATATCTCGGGTTATGTCTGACTTAGAGTTTTTCTGAGGGTATACTCAAAAATCTGGTACTCTCCCCTTTTGGTGAACACTGGCAGCTTGTCTCTACTATGCCCAGAACCAGAGATATCAGCCTTCAAGCAGCTTGCCCCTGCTCCAGCTCCACACGCCTGGTATGCAGTTTTATATTTTGGTGGTGGATTGCTCTGGCTCCTGAACTCTGATCCCCAAGTCCCCATTTCCTCCTGAAAGTTGGGACTCTCTAGTTTTTTGCATCCCATTAAAGTTAAGAAATCTATTTCCAGGAACTGGAGATATCTGCAGTCAAGCAAGCTGTCCTCCCACAAGAAAATTATGAATATTAAGCCCACTCCACTATCGACCCCTCCCCTACGTATTAAACATTCCCTACCAACCTGAAAGTCATGAACCAGGGCCCCTTCATTCAGCCCAATGTCCCCTTCTACAGTTTAGTGTTCTCCTTCCTGCCCCATATGTGCAGTAAAGGAGTAATTATCAGAAATTATTTCTCCAGGTCCTACATGCTGAGCGAAAGATAGAACACCCCCTACCAATCGTGGGACATCAAAGCTGCCACTGATAGCACCCCCACCCCTACTGCTGGAGGATGGGTAGGGGCCCCAGTGCATTGCTGTGCCCAGGGGCCTACACTGCTATTAAGACGGCTCTGTCCTTGGAACTAGTGCATGGCAGCTTTCTGTAAGCACAACTTACTATATCAGCCTTCGGATAGTCACCGCACCCTTCCTTCTACATAACCTGTGATAACCAGATAAAGGAGGGTCTACTGTATGGGTCTACTCCCCATGCAAGCTGGCAGTGACACGTTGTGGCTCACGTAGTGTTCAACACATGCCTGTTTCCTTAGTGTAAAATACTAAACTGTCTACTGAACATACCCACAAACGGATATGGTATTGTGCAGGATGGGGGAGGGAAGGGGCATCCAAGTAAATACAGTTATGGGCATGATTGGTCAAATGGGAATGGAGGTGGATGAGTATATGCCTTTCAGTAGCTGTACCATTTGCGTGTGATGTTGATGATGATGATGATGATGACAATAGATAGCACCTCTTAATCACTTCCTATTTGTTTGCAGCTGCCCCACTGAAGCTGACTGGTACTGTCTTCATTGCCCATGAATATTTTATATTGTGGACAATGGGGGATATCCAATTATCCCCGGTAAAATATCGGGTCCATTTTTTGGACTTTTTTCCGATGTTTTGCACATTTTTTCCCCCCCCAGGTTATCCAGATTGATCTCCTCTAAAAATTAAAAAAAAAAAACTTTCCCCCGAAAACACACAGGTTCAGTGAAACCTGTGTGTTTTCGTGTGAAATAGCCTAGTTTTTGCTGTTAAAATCCCCGATAAGCCGCAGCACGCAGCTAATTAGATAGCCCCCGGCAGGACAATTAGCCCCAGTAATTTACCAGGGCTAATTGGATATCTCCCAATTAGTTTTTATGATAATTGCATTCATATATACATACATACACACATATACATACACAGCAGTGTAGAATGGCACTCTAGGTTCAGTAATGCAACTGCCGGGGTGCCCTCAAATTTATCCAGATACAGGAGGTCATTCCGAGTTGATCGTAGCTGTGCTAAATTTAGCACAGCTACGATCATGTTCCCTGACATGCGGGGGGACGCCTAGCACAGGGCTAGTCCGCCCCGCATGTCACTGCCGCCCCCCCCCCCCCCCCCCGTGCACAAATATAAATGCATCGTACAGCGGAGATGCCTTTGTATTTGAGGAGCAACTCCCGGCCAGCGCAGCTCCTGCGGCTGCCCGGGAGTTAACTGTCGCTGCCCGCAGCGGCTGCGTGAGACGTCACGCAGCCGCCGTCGACCCCCCCCCCCCCCCAAACGTGGACCGCTCCCCCTAAACCCCCCCTCCCGTTCAGCCCCCTCCCGCCCAGCGACCGCCTCTGTCTCAGAGGTGCAGTCTGTGGGTCGGAATTACAATTCGGGTCCCGGAATCTGTTTTTTTCTTCCCTGATTGTCAGACTATTAGGCTGATACATTTTATTGGAAAAAATAAGAATTTACTCACCGGTAGTTCTATTTCTCGTAGTCCGTAGTGGATGCTGGGGACTCCGTAAGGACCATGGGGAATAGCGGGCTCCGCAGGAGACTGGGCACTCTAAAGAAAGATTTAGTACTATCTGGTGTGCACTGGCTCCTCCCTCTATGCCCCTCCTCCAGACCTCAGTTAAGGAAACTGTGCCCGGAAGAGCTGACATTACAAGGAAAGGATTTTGGAATCCAGGGTAAGACTCATACCAGCCACACCAATCACACCGTACAACTTGTGATAAACTTACCCAGTTAACAGTATGAACAACAACTGAGCATCACTCAACCGATGCTACATAACCATAACCCTTTGTTAAGCAATAACTATATATTGCAGAAAGTCCGCACTTGGGACGGGCGCCCAGCATCCACTACGGACTACGAGAAATAGAATTACCGGTGAGTAAATTCTTATTTTCTCTAACGTCCTAGTGGATGCTGGGGACTCCGTAAGGACCATGGGGATTATACTAAAGCTCCCAAACGGGCGGGAGAGTGCGGATGACTCTGCAGCACCGAATGGGCAAACACCAGGTCCTCCTCAGCCAGGGTATCAAACTTGTAGAACTTTGCAAATGTGTTTGAACCCGACCAAGTAGCAGCTCGGCAAAGCTGTAATGCCGAGACCCCTCGGGCAGCCGCCCAAGAAGAGCCCACCTTCCTTGTGGAATGGGCTTTCACTGATTTTGGATGCGGCAATCCAGCCGCAGAATGAGCCTGCTGAATCGTGTTACAGATCCAGCGAGCAATGGTTTGCTTTGAAGCAGGAGCACCCAGCTTGTTGGATGCATACAGGATAAACAGCGAGTCAGTTTTCCTGACTCCAGCTGTCCTGGCAACATAGATCTTCAAAGCCCTGACTACATCAAGCAACTTGGAATCCTCCAAGTCACGAGTAGCCGCAGGCACCACAATGGGTTGGTTCAAATGAAAAGATGACACCACCTTTGGCAGAAACTGCGGACGAGTTCGCAATTCTGCCCTATCCATATGGAAAACCAGATAGGGGCTTTTACATGACAAAGCCGCCAATTCTGACACACGCCTAGCTGAGGCTAGGGCCAACAGCATGACCACTTTCCACGTGAGATACTTGAGCTCCACTGTCTTAAGTGGCTCAAACCAGTGGGATTTCAGGAAAGCCAAGACCACGTTAAGATCCCAAGGTGCCACTGGTGGCACAAAAGGAGGCTGAATATGCAGCACTCCCTTAACAAACGTCTGAACCTCAGGCAGTGAAGCCAGTTCTTTTTGAAAGAAAATGGATAGGGCCGAAATCTGGACCTTTATGGACCTTTATACACCTGACTGTAGGAAGTGCAGGAATCGACCCAGCTGGAATTCCTCTGTAGGGGCCTTCCTGGCCTCACCCCAAGCAACATATTTTCGCCATATACGGTGATAATGTTTTGCTGTCACGTCCTTCCTAGCCTTTATCAGCGTAGGAATAACTGCGTCCGGAATGCCCTTTTCTGCTAGGATCCGGCGTTCAACCGCCATGCCGTCAAACGCAGCCGCGGTAAGTCTTGGAACAGACAGGGCCCCTGTTGCAACAGGTCCTGTCTGAGAGGCAGAGGCCATGGGTCCTCTGTGAGCATTTCTTGCAGTTCCGGGTACCAAGACCTTCTTGGCCAATCCGGAACAATGAGTATTGTTCTCACTCCTCTTTTTCTTACGATTCTCAGTACCCTGGGTATGAGAGGAAGAGGAGGAAACACATAGACCGACTGGAATACCCACGGTGTCACCAGTGCGTCCACAGCTATCGCCTGAGGGTCCCTTGACCTGGCGCAATACCTCTTTAATTTTTTGTTGAGGCGGGACGCCATCATGTCCACCTGTGGCAGTTCCCATCGATTTACAATCTACGTGAAGACTTCTTGATGAAGTCCCCACTCTCCCGTGTGGAGGTCGTGTCTGCTGAGGAAGTCTGCTTCCCAGTTGTCCACTCCCGGAATGAACACTGCTGATAGTGCTTGCACGTGATTCTCCGCCCAATGAAGAATCCTGGTGGCTTCCGCCATTGCCACCCTGCTTCTTGTGCCGCCCTGGCGGTTTACATGAGCGACTGCAGTGATGTTGTCTGACTGAATCAGCACTGGTTGGTCTCGAAGCAGAGGCTCCGCTTGACTCAGGGCGTTGTATATGGCCCGTAGCTCCAGGATATTTATGTGCAGACAAGTCTCCTGACTGGACCACAGCCCTTGGAAGTTTCTTCCTTGAGTGACTGCCCCCCCACCCTCGGAGGCTTGCATCAGTGGTCACCAGGACCCAGTCCTGTATGCCGAATCTGCGGCCCTCGAGGAGGTGAGCACCTTGTAGCCACCACAGAAGAGACACCCTGGCCCTGGGGGACAGGTGATCATCCGATGCATCTGAAGATGCGATCCGGACCACTTGTCCAGCAGATCCCACTGAAAGATCCTCGCATGGAACCTGCCGAAGGGAATGGCTTCGTATGACGCCACCATCTTTCCCAGGACTCGTGTGCAGTGATGCACCGACACCTGTTTTGGCTTTAGGAGGTCTCTGACCAGAGTCACGAGCTCCTGAGCCTTCTCCTCCGGGAGAAACACCTTCTTCTGGTCTGTGTCCAGAATCATGCCCAGGAAGGGCAGACGCGTCGCAGGAATCAGCTGCGACTTTGGAATGTTCAGAATCCAGCCGTGCTGACGCAACACTTCCTGAGAGCGTGCTACGCTGATCAGCAACTGCTCCCTGGACCTCGCCTTTATGAGGAGATCGTCCAAGTATGGGATAATTGTAACCCCTTGCTTCCGAAGGAGCACCATCATTTCCGCCATCACCTTGGTAAAAACTCTCGGTGCCGTGGACAGCCCAAACGGCAACGTCTGGAATTGGTAATGACAGTCCCGTACAACAAACCTGAGGTACTCCTGATGAGGCGGATAAATGGGGACATGCAAGTAAGCATCCTTGATGTCCAGAGACACCATAAAATCCCCCTCTTCCAGGCTTGCAATGACCGCTCTGAGCGATTCCATTTTGAACTTGAATTTCTTCAGATAAATGTTCAGGGATTTTAAATTTAAAATGGGTCTGACCGAACCGTCCGGTTTCGGTACCACAAACATAGTGGAATAGTAGCCCCTTCCCCGTTGAAGGGGGGGAACCTCTACCACCACCTGCTGGAGAAAAAGTTTGTGAATTGCCGCCAACACTATCTCCCTTTCCATGGGGGAAGTTGGTAAGGCCGATTTTAGGTAACGGTGAGGGGGCGTCACCTCGAATTCCAGCTTGTATCCCTGAGACACAACTTGTATAGCCCAAGGATCCACCTGTGAGCGAACCCACTGGTGGCTGAAATGTCGGAGACGCGCCCCCACGGCTCCTGGGTCCGCCTGTGGAGCCCCAGCGTCATGCGGTGGATTTAGTGGAAGCCGGGGAAGACTTTTGTTCATGGGAACTAGCTGTATGGTGCAGCTTTTTTCCTCTACCCCTGCCTCTGGCAAGAAAGGACGCACCTCTGACCTTCTTGCTCTTCTGAGAACGAAAGGACTGCATTTGGTAATACGGTGCTTTCTTAGGCTGTGGAGGGACATAAGGCAAGAAATTTGACTTCCCAGCCGTAGCTGTGGAAACTAGATCCGAGAGACCGTCCCCAAACAATTCCTCACCCTTATAAGGTAAAACCTCCATGTGTTTTTTAGAGTCGGTATCCCCTGTCCATTGCCGAGTCCATAAGACCCTTCTGGCAGAAATGGACATTGCGTTTACTCTAGAGCCCAACAGGCAAATGTCCCTCTGGGCATCCCGCATATATAGGACCGCGTCCTTGATATGTGCCAGGGTCAGTAGAACAGTGTCCCTGTCCAGGGTATCTATCTCCTCAGACAGAGTATCCGTCCATGCAGCTACCGCACTACACATCCAGTCCGAAGCAATTGCTGGCCTCAGCAGTGTGCCAGAATGTGTATAAACAGACTTCAGGATAGCTTCCTGCTTTCTATCCGCAGGATCCTTTAGGGAGGCCGTATCCTGAGACGGCAGGGCCACCTTCTTAGACAAGCGTGTCAACGCCTTGTCTACCCTAGGGGAGGATTCCCAGCGTAACCTGTCCGTTGGCGGGAAAGGATACGCCATAAGTAATCTCTTGGAAATTATCACCTTCCTGTCAGGGGAATCCCACGCTTTTTCACATAATTCATGTGAAGGGGGAAAAGTCACTTCATGCTTTTTCTCCCCATACATATAAATCCTCTTGTCAGGGACAGGATTTTCCTCAGAAATGTGTAATACATCCTTCATTGCTACAATCATGTAGCGGATGGCTTTAGTCATTTTAGGCTGCAACTTTGCCTCATCGTCATCGACACTGGAGTCCGATTCCGTGTCGACATCTGTGTCAACTATCTGTGATAGTGTGCGCTTTTGAGACCCTGACGGCCTCTGCGCTGTAGGATCAGGCAAGGGTTGAGACCCTGACTGTCCCAAGGTTACAGTTTTATCCAATCTGTTATGCAAGGAGTTTACATTATCATTTAACACCTTCCACATATCCATCCAATCAGGTGTCGGCACCGTCGGCGGCGACACCACACTCAGCTGCACTTGTTCTGCCTCCACGTATCCTTCCTCATCAAACATGTCGACACAGGCGTACCGACACACAGCACACACACAGGGAATGCTCTGACTGAGGAAAGGACCCCACAAAGGCTTTTGGGGAGACAGAGAGAGAGTATGCCAGCACACACCCCAGCGCTATATAACCCAGGGATTACACTGTACCGTAGTGTTTACCCCGTAGCTGCTGTTAAATATAGTTCTGCGCCTAAATTTAGGTGCCCCCCCTCTCTTTTTTACCCTCTATTGCACCTGTATACTGCAGGGGAGAGCCTGGGGAGCGTCCTTCCAGCGGAGCTGTGAAGAGAAAATGGCGCTGGTGTGCTGAGGAAGAAGGCCCCGCCCCCTCAGCGGCAGGCTTCTGTCCCGCTTTAATGTGTAAAAAATGGCGGGGGCTCGGGCATATATACAGTCCCAGACTGTATATATGTCTAGTTTTGCCAAAAAGGTAATTAATTGCTGCCCAGGGCGCAAACCCCCCACCCCCCCCCCCCCCGCGCCCTGCACCCTACAGTGACAGGAGTGTGCGGTGTGCTGTGGGAGCAATGGCGCACAGCTGCAGTGCTGTGCGCTACCTTAAGTGAAGACAGGAGTCTTCAGCCGCTGATTTCGATGTCTTCATGCTTCTGCTGCTTCTGTTCTTCTGGCTCTGCGAGGGGGACGGCGGCGCGGCTCCGGGAACGGACGATCAAGGTTAGGTACCTGTGTTCGATCCCTCTGGAGCTAATGGTGTCCAGTAGCCTAAGAAGCGCTACCTAGCTGCCGTGAGTAGGTTTGCTTCTCTCCCCTCAGTCCCTCGTAGCAGAGTCTGTTGCCAGCAGAAGCTCTCTGAAAATAAAAAACCTGACAAAATACTTTCTTTTCTAGCAAGCTCAGGAGAGCCCACTAGGAGCACCCAGCTCTGGCCGGGCACAGATTCTAACTGGGGTCTGGAGGAGGGGCATAGAGGGAGGAGCCAGTGCACACCAGATAGTACTAAATTTTTCTTTAGAGTGCCCAGTCTCCTGCGGAGCCCGCTATTCCCCATGGTCCTTACGGAGTCCCCAGCATCCACTAGGACGTTAGAGAAATGTAAGAATTACGTAGAGCAACAGATAAGTCCCCAGCGAGGGTGCACTGCTGCAAGAGTGGTACGACTGTTACAAAGTGGAACACAAATCAGTTTTGCAGATGTATGTGCACTGTGCATACACCGGAGCCACCGATCATATGTAACTCAGTCGGTTATCCACTTGCTGCTGAAGGGGCGTGTATCTGAGTGGTAACGGATCACTCACACGAAGAACAATAAGGGTTTGTCGACAAAACTGTGCGCTATGCAGAGATGGATGTACATAAACCTGATATCAGACAAATGTTTTGCGCCAAGGGTTGTGCTAATGCCAATATGCGCGATAATGATGATGGCATACAGATGAGGGCACAGAGATATATATACGCCCAAATATACGCATTTAGTTCAATGCAAGCAATATGGGACCTGTGACCGGCCTTCCAAAAGTAGAAGGGGTGGTTACGATCCATTAAGAGACAACTGGAAAATGCAAAAAGCCTGCATCAGAGGCCGCCTCCTGAATATAATTGAAGGCTGTGGTAACATATGACAGATATTGTCTGGCAGTGTCAGAAAAATTAAGAGGTAGCTCTTCCTCAATAGCTTGAACCCATGCTTCAATGCCTTTTGCAGCCCAAAAGGCTGCCATAGTGGGTCTATGTACAGCACCTGTAAGGGTGTAAATAGACTACAAGCAACCTTCCACACGTTTATCCGTCGGTTCCTTCAGTGAGGTGACTGTGGTGACAGGTAGAGTAGATGGCACCACAATACGGGCTACATGCGAGTCCACTGGTGGCGGGGTTTCCCACTTGTTACTCAACTCCGCAGAGATAGGATAACGAGCTAGCATCTTTTTAGACAGGGAAAATTTCTGTCCTAGAGAAGACCAGGATTCCCTAACGTATGTCAATTAAATGGTCAGAATGTGGTAAAACGAATTTAGTAACCTTCTGATGTTTAAACTTATCAGGTTTCTTAGACGTGTCAGGAGGGTCAACGTCATCATCAATCTGAAGAATCGGCTTGATAGCCTCCAGTAGGTCAGGAACATCAACCCGTGTTGTAGAATCTTCATCAGAATCAGCAGTATCAGCATCTGATGGATCAGTATATTCCCCATCGGAATTGGAAGAATCATCCAAAATATTAGTAGATTGTGAGGAAGAAATGGCCCACTTAGATGACCCTTTGGTCCCAGTAGGGTGAGGGTTAGGTTTTTGTTTAACCAAGGACTGATTCAATTGCTGTAACTGGGTTGACAGAGTATCCGCCCATAGTGGATTAACTACAGGGACAATATGTAGCTGTAATGGCACAGGAGGTCCCACAGGGGGCGTAAGCCGTGTTACAAGCGTAGTCAGCATATTGGAAAATGCAGCCCAGGGTGGGTCTTGATGTGCCACAGGTGCTGTGGGCTGACTAGGGATAAATCCGTGACATCAGCACTGCATGATGCAGGAGTGTCTGCGGATTTCCCGTACTGTGTAGCAGACATTATTGGGAATGTAGCCGGAGGGGGGAACAGTACAATATAGCCAGACAAACACAATACCTGACAAAAAACCCTTGTGTTATGTGACTGCAAATTCACAGCACAGCAGAGGATTTAAGCTGTATCAAGTGACTGAAACACAGTGAAAAATACTAAACAGTATATCCTGTGGAACACTATATGGTATATGAGACCCTGACGCACTTAGATCCCCAGGGTACAGAATATAGTGATAGCAATATGTGTGATACACAGAATAGAATCCACATAGCAGCTATAGGCACACACAGTCACAGGTACAATGCAGAAATGATTACATATAATCAATAAAACTGCACTGGACTAGTAATACTACATATAGCTATGTATGTATACAGATATAATGCACAGTAAACACTGGATGTATATCACAGAATACTTGTACTAAATATTCATATAGAGTGCACTTGTTCTTAATGAACACTGTCTAAACGACATGTAGAATACTTAAGTGTCTTGTAAATGCACAGCGCAGATGAGACAGGCGGCTTTACAGAGGAGACAGTGCCTAGCAGTCCCAGGATCAGCACAGCTCTGTGAAACGGCGCCCAAACGCTGACAGGGAGTGAGGGAGAGAAATGCAGCTCCAGGACAGGAACACCAGCTGTATATGGCACCTGGAGCTGGGGGAGGGGCTACAGGTCAGCGCCTTATCCCCGCTGCTGGACTTCACCACCGGGTACTATGGAGCCTATGTTAAATGGATTTTAGTAAACCCGACCTGTGCTCCCAGCCCAATATAGTGGGGTCCCTGCACGGCCACAGTGTCCACGCCAGTGTGTGGTCCGTCCCCTGGGACCGCAACCGGATCACGATTTCGGCGGGTCCCAGCTAGGGGACCCTCTTATCTCCTCCCTGAAGTGCGGCCACGTGATCCAGGAGAGCAGCAGCGGTGATGTGTGCCTTAAGGGAACCGGAGAGCCTCCGCTGCAAGTACCCTGCGAAAAAGGGCGCGGGAGTATGCAGAGCTACCTAGCACAGCCCCACCTGTTGGCTGCCTGCACTGCAGGCACCAACTTACAAACTGAGCTCCAGTACCTGGAGGCGGAGCTATAGAGGAGGAGGTGCAGTGCATTCTGGGAACAATCAAAGCTTTAGCCTGTTGGTGCCTCGGATCAAGATCCAACTCTATACCCCGATGTTATTCCCTGTGGAATACCAGTGTACCCCGCTGCAGAAATATGACAATGGGTAACAGTTTGGCGCCAAGGTAATTATCTTCTGGGATTAGATATTAATAAATATGGAGCAATAATAGAGTTTGGTAGACGTAATAGTTATATAACTTTATGGAAAAGGTAGGACATAGGGGTATATGCAATTGCGGTCGAATTCCCGAAATTGTCGAATTTCGGGTCATTTTCGACCAAAAAAAAAAATCGCCTATGCAATTCAGTGCTTTCCGACCAAAAAACGGACTTTCAAAATTCGACTTTTTGAAATTCGAATTTTTGCAAATTCGACTTTTCTGCAATGATACAAGTGCTGCAATTCGACCAAAGCATATTCAATTCAAGTTTGGAAATTCGACAGCAGGGCTTTTAGACAGCAAATTCGTAATTTTCAATCCGCCACACTTTGGAGGGTGAAAACAAATAAAAAAAATTTAAACATGTTTTTTTTTGTGTTTTTTTTTCTGGGAATAGAAGATCTATTTATATTAGAAGGGATTAGGTACTTTTTTTTTTTTTTTTTGGAGGCACAAATATTATTTATATATTTTTTAAAATATTATTTTTTTTTTTAATGCTGGAACGGTAAAATCATAAAAAAAAATGGCGTGGGGTCCCCCCTCCAAAGCATAACCAGCCTCGGGCTCTTCGAGCTGGTCCTGGTTCTAAAAATGCGGGGAAAAAATTGACAGGGGATCCCCCGTATTTTTAAAACCAGCACCGGGCTCTGCGCCTGGTGCTGGTGCCAAAAATACGGGGGACAAAAAGAGTAGGGGTCCCCCGTATTTTTAACACCAGCATCAGGCTCCACTAGCTGGACAGATAATGCCACAGCCGGGGGTCACTTTTATGCCGTGCCCTGCGGCCGTGGCATTAAATATCCAACTAGTCACCCCTGGCCGGGGTACCCTGGGGGAGTGGGGACCCCTTCAATCAAGGGGTTCCCCCCCCCCCAGCCACCCAAGGGCCAGGGGTGAAGCCCGAGGCTGTCCCCCCCCATCCAATGGGCTGCGGATGGGGGGGCTGATAGCCTTTTGTGATAATAAAAAGATATTGTTTTTTCCAGTAGTACTACAAGTCCCAGCAAGCCTCCCCCGCAAGCTGGTACTTGGAGAACCACAAGTACCAGCATGCGGGAGAAAAACGGGCCCGCTGGTACCTGTAGTACTACTGGGAAAAAAATACCCAAATAAAAACAGGACACACACACCGTCGACAGTAAAACTTTATTTCATACGTCGACACACACATACTTACCTATGTTCACACGCCGACATCGGTCCTCTTCTCCATGTAGAATCCACGGATACCTGAAAAGAAAAGTTCAATATACTCACCTCAGCCATGGTCCAGAGATAAATCCACGTACTTGGCAAAAAAACAAAGCGAACACCCGCTCCATGCCGGACTGAAAGGGGTCCCATGCTGACACATGGGACACCTTTCCACGAATGAGACCTGTCAGTGACAGCTGTCACAGACAGGTCTCTAAGCCAATCAGGAAGCGCAACTTCGTTGCGCTCACCTGATTGGCTGAGCGCTGTCTGCACTGTGACAGCGCATCGCACAGCTCCCTCCATTATATTCAATGGTGGGAACTTAGCGGCTAGCGGTAAGGTCACCCGCCGGTCAGCGGCTGACCGGCGGGTGACCCCACCGCTACCCGCAAAGTTCCCACCATTGAAAGTAATGGAGCGGCTTTGCGAGGCGCTGTCACAGTACAGACAGCGCTCAGCCAATCAGGTGAGCGCAACGGCAGTAGCGCTTCCTGATTGGCTGAAGGGACATCAGTGACAGGAGTCACGTGATGTCCCGGCATTCGGGAGAAAGGGGTCTGATGTGAAAACATTGGACCCCTTTCTAGTCCGGTATGGCTCGTGTTTTTGCGTTTTCTTTTTTTTTTAACAAGTACGTGGATTTATCTCTCTGGACGCTGGAAGGTGAGTATCATTTTTTCACAGGTACCCTCGGATCGTCGGAGACCGTGGCAGTCGGCGTGTCAACATAGGTAAGTATGTGTGTGTCGGTAGTGTGTAATATAAAGTTTTACTGTCAAAGGTGTCTGTGTCCTGTTTTTATTTGGGTATTTTTTTCCCAGTAGTACTACAGGTACCAGCGGGCCCGTTTTTCTCCCGCATGCTGGTACTTGTGGTTCTCCAAGTACCAGCTTGCGGGGGAGGCTTGCTGGGACTTGTAGTACTACTGGAAAAAACAATATCTTTTAATTTTCACAAAGGCTATCAGCCCCCCCATCCGCAGCCCATTGGATGGGGGGGGGGGGACAGCCTCGGGCTTCACCCCTGGCCCTTGGGTGGCTGGGGGGGGGGGACCCCTTGATTGAAGGGGTCCCCACTCCACCAGGGTACCCCGGCCAGGGGTGACTAGTTGGATATTTAATGCCACGGCCGCAGGGCACGGCATAAAAGTGACCCCCGGCTGTGGCATTATCTGTCCAGCTAGTGGAGCCCGATGCTGGTGTTAAAAATACGGGGGACCCCTACTCTTTTTGTCCCCCGTATTTTTGGCACCAGCATCAGGCGCAGAGCCCGGTGCTGGTTTTAAAAATACGGGGGATCCCTGGCCAATTTTTCCCCTGCATTTTTAGAACCAGGACCAGCTCAAAGAGCCCGAGGCTGGTTATGCTTTGGGGGGGGACCCCACGCCATTTTTTTTTCGGGTTTTTCACGATTTTTCCCGTTTTTTAAAATCGCGGCAAAATCCGCCAAATCGGACGATTTTCGCCCGCGACCCTGGCGAATCCGTTTTTCATTGAATATGGTGAATTCCGGAAGCCACCTTCCGGAATTCACCTGGCGAATTTGGTCGAATTTGAAAAACGGCGAAAATTGCCGCGAATTCGACCGCAATTGCATATACCCCTGTATCTGTGGAGGAATGGAAGGTATGGATCACATGTTGGGACGCCACTTGTGGGAAGAAATGGTAATGGAAAAAATAAGAATTTACTTACCGATAATTCTATTTCTCATAGTCCGTAGTGGATGCTGGGGACTCCGTAAGGACCATGGGGAATAGCGGCTCCGCAGGAGACTGGGCACATCTAAAGAAAGCTTTAGGACTATCTGGTGTGCACTGGCTCCTCCCCCTATGACCCTCCTCCAAGCCTCAGTTAGGATACTGTGCCCGGACGAGCGTACACAATAAGGAAGGATTTTGAATCCCGGGTAAGACTCATACCAGCCACACCAATCACACCGTATAACCTGTGATCTGAACCCAGTTAACAGCATGATAACAGAGGAGCCTCTGAAAGATGGCTCACAACAATAATGACCCGATTTTTGTAACAATAACTATGTACAAGTATTGCAGACAATCCGCACTTGGGATGGGCGCCCAGCATCCACTACGGACTATGAGAAATAGAATTATCGGTAAGTAAATTCTTATTTTCTCTAACGTCCTAAGTGGATGCTGGGGACTCCGTAAGGACCATGGGGATTATACCAAAGCTCCCAAACGGGCGGGAGAGTGCGGATGACTCTGCAGCACCAAATGAGAGAACTCCAGGTCCTCCTCAGCCAGGATATCAATTTTGTAGACTTTTACAAACGTATTTGCTCCTGACCAAGTAGCTGCTCGGCAAAGTTGTAAAGCCGAGACCCCTCGGGCAGCCGCCCAAGATGAGCCCACCTTCCTTGTGGAGTGGGCATTTACAGATTTTTGGCTGTGGCAGGCCTGCCACAGAATGTGCAAGCTGAATTGTACTACAAATCCAACGAGCAATAGTCTGCTTAGAAGCAGGAGCACCCAGCTTGTTGGGTGCATACAGGATAAACAGCGAGTCAGATTTCCTGACTCCAGCCCTCCTGGAAACATATATTTTCAGGGCCCTGACAACGTCTAGCAACTTGGAGTCCTCCAAGTCCCTAGTAGCCGCAGGCACCACAAATAGGTTGGTTCAGGTGAAATGCTGAAACCACCTTAGGGAGAAACTGAGGACGAGTCCTCAATTCCGCCCTGTCCGAATGGAACATCAGATAAGGGCTTTTTCAGGATAAAGCCGCCAATTCTGACACGCGCCTGGCCCAGGCCAGGGCCAACAGCATGACCACTTTCCATGTGAGATATTTTAACTCCACAGATTTAAGTGGTTCAAACCAATGTGACTTTTGGAACCCAAAACTACATTGAGATCCCAAAGTGCCACTGGAGGCACAAAAGGAGGCTGTATATGCAGTACCCCTTTTACAAACGTCTGAACTTCAGGGACTGAAGCTAGTTATTTTTGGAAGAAAATTGACAGGGCCGAAATTTGAACCTTAATGGACCCCAATTTCAGGCCCATAGACACTCCTGTTTGCAGGAAATGTAGGAATCGACCCAGTTGAATTTCCACCGTCGGGCCTTACTGGCCTCGCACCACGCAACATATTTTCGCCAATTGCGGTGATAATGTTTTTGCGGTTACATCCTTCCTGGCTTTGATCAGGATAGGGATGACTTCATCCGGAATGCCTTTTTTCCTTCAGGATCCGGCGTTCAACCGCCATGCCGTCAAACGCAGCCGCGGTAAGTCTTGGAACAGACAGGGTCCTTGCTGGAGCAGGTCCCTTCTTAGAGGTAGAGGCCACGGATCCTCCGTGAGCATCTCTTGAAGTTCCGGTTACCAAGTCCTTCTTGGCCAATCCGGAGCCACGAATATAGTGCTTACTCCTCTCCATCTTATCAATCTCAGTACCTTGGGTATGAGAGGCAGAGGAGGGAACACATACCCTGACTGGTACACCCACAGTGTTACCAGAGCGTCTACAGCTATTGCCTGAGGGTCCCTGGACCTGGCGCAATACCTGTCGAGTTTTTCCCAACGGTTTATAATCATGTGGAAGACTTCTGGGTGAAGTCCCCACTCTCCCGGGTGGAGGTCGTGCTGAGGAAGTCTGCTTCCCAGTTGTCCACTCCCGGAATGAATACTGCTGACAGTGCTATCACATGATTTTCCGCCCAGCGAAGAATCCTTGCAGCTTCTGCCATTGCCCTCCTGCTTCTTGTGCCACCCTGTCTGTTTACGTGGGTGACTGCCGTGATGTTGTCCGACTGGATCAACACCGGCTGACCCTGAAGCAGAGGTCTTGCTAAGCTTAGAGCATTGTAAATGTCCCTTAGCTTCAGGATATTTATGTGAAGTGATGTCTCCAGGCTTGACCATAAGTCCTGGATATTCCTTCCCTGTGTGACTGCTCCCCAGCCTCGCAGGCTGGCATCCGTGGTTACCAGGACCCAGTCCTGAATGCCGAATCTGCGGCCCTCTAGAAGATGAGCACTCTGCAACCACCACAGGAGGGACCCCTTGTCCTTGGTGACAGGGTTATCCGCTGATGCATCTGAAGATGCGACCCGGACCATTTGTCCAGCAGGTCCCACTGGAAAGTTCTTGCGTGGAATCTGCCGAATGGGATTGCTTCGTAGGAAGCCACCATTTTACCCAGAACCCTTGTGCATTGATGCACTGAGACTTGGCTCGGTTTTAGGAGGTTCCTGACTAGCTCGGATAACTCCCTGGCTTTCTCCTCCGGGAGAAACACCTTTTTCTGGACTGTGTCCAGGATCATCCCTAGGAACAGAAGACAAGTCGTCTGAACCAGCTGCAATTTTGGAATATTTAGAATCCAACCGTGCTGCAGCAACACTACCTGAGATAGTGCTACACCGACCTCCAACTGTTCTCTGGATCTTACCCTTATCAGGGAATTGTCCAAGTAAGGGATAACTAAAATTCCCTTCCTTTGAAGGAATATCATCATTTCGGCCATTACCTTGGTAAAGACCCGGGGTGCCGTGGACCATCCATACGGCAGCGTCTGAACTGATAGTGACAGTTCTGTACCATAAACCTGAGGTACCCTTGGTGAGAAGGGTAAATTTTGACATGAAGGTAAGCATCCTTAATGTCCCGAGACATCATGTAGTCCCCTTCTTCCAGGTTCGCAATCACTGCTCTGAGTGACTCAATCTTGAATTTGAACCTCTGTATGTAAGTGTTCAAAGATTTTAGATTTAGAATCGGTCTCACCGAGCCGTCCGGCTTCGGTACCACAACAGTGTGGAATAATACCCCGTTCCCTGTTGCAGGAGGGGTATCTTGATTATCACCTGCTGGGAATACAGCTTGTGAATGGCTTCCAAAACTGTCTCCCTGTCAGAAGGAGACATCGGTAAAGCCGACTTTAGGAAACGGCGAGGGGGAGACGTCTCGAATTCTAATTTGTACCCCTGAGATATCACCTGAAGGATCCAGGGGTCTACTTGCGAGTGAGCCCACTGCGCGCTGAAATTCATTGAGACGGGCCCCCCACCGTGCCTGATTCTGCTTGTAAAGCCCCAGCGTATACTGAGGGCTTGGCAGAGGCGGGAGAGGGTTTCTGTTCCTGGGAACTGGCTGATTTCTGCAGCCTTTTTCCTCTCCCTCTGTCACGGGGCAGAAATGAGGAACCTTTTGCCCGCTTATCCACGAAAAGACTGCGCCTGATAATACGGCGTCTTCTCATGTTGAGAGGCGACCTGGGGTACTAATGTGGATTTCCCAGCTGTTGCCGTGGCCACCAGGTCTGAAAGACCGACCCCAAATAACTCCTCCCCTTAATAAGGCAATACTTCCAAATGCCGTTTGGAATACGCATCACCTGACCACTGACGTGTCCATAACCCTCTACTGGTAGAAATGGACAACGCACTTAGACTTGATGCCAGTCGGCAAATATTCCGCTGTGCATCACGCATATATAGAAATGCATCTTTCAAATGCTCTATAGGCAAAAATATACTGTCCCTATCTAGGGTATCAATATTTTCAGTCAGGGAATCCGACCACGCCAACCCAGCACTGCACATCCAGGCTGAGGCGATTACTGGTCGCAGTATAACACCAGTATGTGTGTAAATACATTTTAGGATACCCTCCTGCTTTCTATCAGCAGGATCCTTAAGGGCGGCCATCTCAGGAGAGGATAGAGCCCTTACAAGCGTGTGAGCGCTTTATCCACCCTAGGGGGTGTTTCCCAACGCACCCTAACCTCTGGCGGGAAAGGATATAATGCCAATAACATTTTAGAAATTATCAGTTGTTATCGGGGGAAACCCACGCATCATCACACACCTCATTTAATTTCTCAGATTCAGGAAAACTACAGGTAGTTTTTCCTCACCGAACATAATACCCCTTTTTGGTGGTACTCGTATTTTATTTTTCATTGCCTCAATCATGTAACGTGTGGCCCTACTGGAAGTCACATTTGTCTCTTCACCGTCGACACTGGAGTCAGTATCCGTGTCGGCGTCTATATCTGCCATCTGAGTTAACGGGCGCTTTAGAGCCCCTGACGGCCTATGAAACGTCTGGACAGGCACAAGCTGAGTAGCCGGCTGTCTCATGTCAACCACTGTCTTTTATACAGAGCTGACACTGTCACGTAATTTCTTCCAACAGTTCATCCACTCAGGTGTCGACCCCCTAGGGGGTGACATCACTATTACAGGCAATCTGCTCCGTCTCCACATCATTTTTCTCCTCATACATGTCGACACAAAAGTACCGACATACAGCACACACACAGGGAATGCTCTGATAGAGGACAGGACCCCACTAGCCCTTTGGGGAGACAGAGGGAGAGTTTGCCAGCACACACCAGAGCGCTTATATATACAGGGATAACCTTATATAAGTGTTTTTCCCCTTATAGCTGCTGTATAGTTAATACTGCGCCTAATTTGTGCCCCCCTCTCTTTTTTAACCCTTTCTGTAGTGTAGTGACTGCAGGGGAGAGCCAGGGAGCTTCCCTCCAACGGAGCTGTGAAGGAAAATGGCGCCAGTGTGCTGAGGAGATAGGCTCCGCCCCCTTATCGGCGGCCTTATCTCCCGTTTTTTTATGTATTTTGGCAGGGTTAAATGCATCCATATAGCCCAGGAGCTATATGTGATGCATTTTTTGCCATCCAAGGTGTTTATTATTGCGTCTCAGGGCGCCCCCCCCAGCGCCCTGCACCCTCAGTGACCGGAGTGTGAAGTGTGCTGAGAGCAATGGCGCACAGCTGCAGTGCTGTGCGCTACCTTGTTGAAGACAGGACGTCTTCTGCCGCCGATTTTCCGGACCTCTTCTGCCTTCTGGCTCTGTAAGGGGGCCGGCGGCGCGGCTCTGGGACCCATCCAAGCTGGGCCTGTGATCGTCCCTCTGGAGCTAATGTCCAGTAGCCTAAGAAGCCCAATCCACTCTGCACGCAGGTGAGTTCGCTTCTTCTCCCCTTAGTCCCTCGATGCAGTGAGCCTGTTGCCAGCAGGTCTCACTGAAAATAAAAAACCTAAACTAAAACTTTCACTAAGAAGCTCAGGAGAGCCCCTAGTGTGCACCCTTCTCGTTCGGGCACAGAGATCTAACTGAGGCTTGGAGGAGGGTCATAGGGGGAGGAGCCAGTGCACACCAGATAGTCCTAAAGCTTTCTTTAGATGTGCCCAGTCTCCTGCGGAGCCGCTATTCCCCATGGTCCTTACGGAGTCCCCAGCATCCACTTAGGACGTTAGAGAAATAAAATGGAAATGAAAGAACTCCAACCAACCAAATGTAACATTTGAAATCCCCTGCTCCCCTCACCCAGCCCCTATCCTCCCCTCTGGTCACCAACTCACTTCCACCTCCAAGGTTCTCCTGCGTTCAACCAAAACAATACTTGGTAAAACTGACAGCAAAGAGGCCATTCAAAAAATCTATATTTATGCTGTCACATTACAATTATTACTGAAATCTGGGAGGCATTTATATACACTTGCGCAAAAAAGTGGATTTTGGTACTTACCAGTTAAATCCTTTTCTTTGAATCCATAGGGGTCACTGGAGTACTCTTGGGATATGGACGGGCATTAGCAGGGACAGGCACATGTAAATATTTAAATTAGTAACCCTCCTCCCCCTCCATACTCCCAAGGTACCTTAGTGTTTTTTACTGAGCCGAACAGGAGCGAAAGAGAGGATGAACAATGGAGAATTACATATAACAATATAACATAATGGACAACTGGAAAGTTGACACGGCAACAGATAACAATCACCATAACATTCAAACAAGCCGGTGATAATGTGTTACCATAAGATATAATGAACTTACTACAAGCCAGGTGAAAACCGCTCTGGGCGGGCATCCAGTGACCCCTATGGATTTAAAGAAAAGGATTTAACTGGTAAGTACCAAAATCCACTTTTCTTCTTCATCCACTAGGGGTCACTGGAGTACTCTTGGGATGTACCAAAGTTTCCCCCTTGGGCGGGAGAGCTGGTTGGCACCTGTAACACTAGACGGCAAAAGCTGGATGCTGATGCCGCAAAAGTATCAAATTTGTTAAAGCGCACAAGCATGTGCACTGACGACCATGTAAGTGCATGGCAAAGTTGCATTGTGGCAGCCCCATGGCCTGCTGTCCATGACGTTCCCACACAACGTGTGGAATGTGCTGAAACAGATGCAGGCGCCTGTAGACTAGCATGAAAATAAGCCTGACAAATGGTCAGCTTAATCTATCTAGCCAAAATCTGTTTGGAAGCTGGCCAACCTATCTTGACTGCATTATAGAGAACAAACAAAGTATCTGTTTTACGTACTGTTGATGTTCAGCCTACAAAAATGCGAAGCGCTTGAATCATATGTAAAGAAGCTGGAGTTCCTGAACCGTTTGAGAAAACAGGAACTACGATTGGTTGAGTTATGTGAAAAAATAGGATTTTAATTACCTACCGGTAAATCCTTTTCTCGTAGTCCGTAGAGGATACTGAGGTCCATATTAGTACCATGGGGGTATAGAAGCCATGGGCACTTTAAGAAATTGATAGTGTGGGCTGGCTCCCCCTCTATGCCCCTCCTACCAGACTCAGTCTAGGAAACTGTGCCCGAGGAGACGGACAAACTTTGAGAGAAGGATATAAAAGGATAGTGATGAGATTCCGAACCAGCACACACAAACTAGAAGAAAGCCAAGTGAACCAACTTTAAACCAGTAACAGCAACTGCTGAACCAACAATACTTAACCAAGTAACACGGACTACGAGAAAAGGATTTACAGGTAGGTAATTAAAATCCTCTTTTCTCTTACGTCCTAGAGGATACTGGGGTCCACATTAGTACCATGTGGATGTACCAAAGCTCCCAAACCAGGTGGGAGAGTGCCGAGGTTCCTGCAGAACTGATATACCAAACTTAAGGTCCTCAGAGGCCAAAGTATCGAACTTGTAGAACTTAGCAAACGTGTTTGAACCTGACCAAGTATCTGCTCAGCAGAGTTGTAAAGCCGAGACACCCCGGGCAGCCGCCCAGGAAGAACCCACCGACCTAGTCGATGGGCCTGTACAGATTTTGGACACGGCAAACCTGCCATGGAATAAACATGCTGGATAGTAAGCCTGATCCAGCGTGTAATTGTCTGCTTTGAAGCAGGACACCCAATTTTATTGGGATCATAGAAAACAAACAGCGAGTCAGATTTTCTGTGACGAGCTGTTCGCTTCACATAGATCTTCAAAGCCCTCACAACATCCAAGGACTTTGAAGTAGCAGAGGTGTCTGTAACCACCGGAACCACAATAAGTTGGTTGATATGAAACGCAGACACTACCTTTGGAAGAAATTGCTGACGAGTTCTGAGTTCAGCCCTATCTTCACAGAAAATGGAATAGGAGCTTTTGTGAGACAACGCCCCCAGTTCCGACACACGCCTCGCAGAAGCCAAGCCCAACAGCGTGACGGCCTTCCACGTAAGAAACTTGATGTCAACATCCTGTAAAGGCTCAAACCATTCTGATTGCAGGAACTGCAACACCACGTTGAGATCCCAAGGTGTCGTAGGAGGCACAAAGGCACTTGATGTGCAGAACCCCCTTCAAAAATGTCTGAACCTCAGGGAGAGAAGCCAATTGTTTCTGGAAGAAAATGGATAAGGCCGAAATCTGGACTTTTATGGAGCCCAAACGTAGGCCCATATCCACACCTGACTGCAGAAAAAGGAGAAAACGTCCCAGTTGAAATTCCACCGCAGGAAGTTTCCTGTACTCACACCAAGAGACGTATTTTTTCCAAATACGATGGAAATGTTTAGACGTTACCCCCTTTCTGGCTTGGATCAGGGTTGGAATAACCCTATCCGGGATCCCTTTCCAGGCTAGAATTTGACGCTCAACCTCCATGCCGTCAAACGTAGCCGTGGTAAGTCTTGATAGACGAACGGCCCCTGTTGGAGAAGGTCCTCGTGAAGAGGTAGAGGCCACGGGTCCTCTAGGAGCATTTCCAGTAGATCCGCATACCAGGCCCTTTTTGGCCAGTCCGGAGCAATGAGAATTGCTTGAACCTTTTCCCTTTTTATTCTTTTGAGAATCCTTGAGATCAATGGGAGTGGTGGAAACACGTACACCATCTGGTAGACCCATGGAGTCACCAGAGCGTCCTCCGCCACTGCTTGCGGGTCCCTCGACCTGGAACAATACCGCTTGAGCTTCTTGTTGAGACAAGAGGCCATCATGTCGATTTGTGGCATTCCCCACCGACGTGTCAAGCACCCGAACACCTCCGGGTAAAGGGCCCACTCTCCTGGGTGGAGGTTGTGTCTGCTGAGGAAGTCTGCTTCCCAGTTGTCTGCTCCCGGAATGAAGATCGCGGACAATGCCACAGCGTGTCTTTCTGCCCAGAATCCTGGTTACAGATGGAGCCACGCTTGTCTTGGCTTCTCTGCTGCACCTAGGCACACCATGGTTTATTAGCATAAACCCTTCATCTATTGTTCTCAGCTGCAATACAATACAGAGAGAACAATACATCAGGGGATTAAGTAATTACAGCAGGGGATTAAGTGTGACTGCCCTGGCTCAATTAATCCTATTAAAAGGCCAAGATAAAGATGGCTCCATCTGTACCTCTGACATTGCTGCCCTGCTCGTCATTCCGCCTTGTCGGTTTATGTACGTTACTGCCGTCACATTGTCCGTCTGAACCTGAATGGCTTGATCTTGAAGAAGATGCGATGCCTGTAGAAGGGCGTTAGTTGCAGAATGTTGATTGGAAGAATGGCGTCCTGGCTTGACCATTTTCCTTGGAACTGTTCCCCCTGGGTGACTGCTGCCCAACCTCTGAGGCTTGCATCTGTGGTTAGCAGAATCCAATTTTAAATCCCGAACTTTCATCGCTCGGTCAGGTGAGAAGTCTGAAGCCACCACAGAAGAGAAATCCTGGCTTTTGGTGACAGACGGCTCCTCTGGTGCATGTGAAGATGCGATCCGGACAATTTGTCCAACAGATCCAGCTGGAAGGTCCTTGCGTGAAACCTTCTGTACTGCAGCACCAACATCCTGCACCATTGACTGGGTCACCAATGCCTTTTCCAACGGAAGGAATACTTTTTGTGCCTCCGTATCCAGTATCATCCCTAGGAACGGAAGCCTCCGTGTTGGTTCCAGATGAGCTTTTGGTAGGTTCAGAATCCACCCGTGATCCTGGAGTAGTCCGGTTGAGAGGGCAATGTTGACTAACAACCTCTCCCTGGATGGAGCTTTTATCAGCAGATCGTCCAGGTACGGTATTATGTTCACTCCCTGTTTGCGGAGGAGAAACATAATTTCTGCAATTACCTTGGTGAACACCCTCGGTGCCGTAGAGAGGCCAAATGGCAGGGCCTGGAACTGGTAGTGACTGTCCTGTAAGGCAAACCTTAGATAAGCCTGATGAGGCGGCCAAATCGGAATATGAAGGTATACATCTTTGATAATCAGAGACACCAAGAATTCCCCCTCTTCCAGACCTGAGATCACCGCTCTCAGAGACTCTATCTTGAACACCCGTAAGTACGGGTTCAACGACTTGAGATTTAAAATGGGCCTTACCGAACCGTCCGGTTTCGGAACTACAAACAGGTTGGAATAATAACCCTGGTTTTGCAGTTGAAGTGGAACTGGAACAATGACCTGAGTCTGTACCAGTTTTTGAATTGCTTCCTGTAAAGTCATACTTGCTTCTTGAGAAGCTGGTAAGCCTGATTTGAAGAATCTGTGAGGTGGGAGTTCCTGAAACTCCAGTCTGTAGCCCTGGGTTATACGATCTTTGATTCAGGGATCCTGGCATGACGTTGCCCATATGTGACTGAAGAATCTCAAGCGGGCTCCCACTTACATGTCTTCCAGACAGTGCGGACCACCGTCATGCTGAAGGCTTAGAGGAAGCAGAACCGGGGTTCTCTTCCTGTGAACCTGCAGCTGCTGGTTTTCCTGGTTTACCTCTATTGCCTTTGAAGGCCAAACAAGAACCTCTGGTTTTGTTTTTAAACTTCGTTGTCCGAAAGGACTGCAGAGTTGGAGCAGTGTATGATGTTCTAGCCGGGGGAGCTGCGGAAGGAAGCTATGTAGACTTACCCGCCGTAGCCTTGGATATCCACGTATCCAGTTCATCTCCAAAAAGGGATTCACCTGTGAAAGGTAGGCTTTCCACGCCTTTCCTGGAATCCGCGCCCGCAGTCCACTGGCGTAGCCACAAGCACCTGCGTGCTGACACTGCCATGGCAGTGGTGCGTGCATTGAATAAACCAATTTCCTTTATGGCCTCCACCATGAAGTTAGCAGAATCCTGTATATGTTGTAGTATTAAAATTATCTCCCCCCGGATAAGGAATCCAACCCGTCAATTAGATTACCTGACCACTTTGCAATGGCCCTAGAGATCCATACACAAACTATAGAGGGGCTCTGGGCCACCCCCGCAGCTGTGTACAGAGATTTGAGAGTGGTCTCAATCTTGCGGTCTGCAGCATCCTTCAAGGAAGCTGCCCCAGGAACAGGTAAAACTATCTTACGAGACAGCCTAGAAACCGATGCGTCGATGGGTTTTCCCATTTTTTCCTATCATCCTGTGGAAACGGGAAGGATGCGAGTAACCGTTTTGGTACCTGAAACTTCTTGTCAGGATTTACCCAAGTTGCTTCAAATAGGGAATTTAATTCCTTAGATGCAGGGAAAGTAGCTGAGGATTTCTTTTTCACATTATAATAAGATTCCTCCTCGTCATCTGACACCTTATCAGGAATGTGCATGACCTCTCTAATAGCTTCTATCAGGGCCTGTATTCACTGTGACAAAGCTGCACCCCCCTCCCGAGTCCACCTCAACCTCCTCTGGGTCTGATACATCATCATCAGTATCAGCCTGCATGATTTGGGCCAGAGTACGCTTCTGTGGACAAATGGCAGGGGTCTGAGACCGTGGAATGACCACTGAATCTCTATTCATCAGGTCATCAACAGATTGCCTTAAGTATTGCGTCTCCTTCTCATTTTGGGATAATTTATTCAAAATATTTGAAATCATCCCTTTTAATGAATCTAACCATACTGGTTCAGATCCACTAGCCTGAGAATGTGTACACAGTAGTGATCCCCCAGATTGAGAAAAACACTCTGCTGTGCATGATACACACTCCTTAGACATAGTAAATGTGAAAGAACACACACACACACACACACACACACACACACACACACACACACACTGGAAATAGGTTAAAAAAATAGGATTTTAATACCTACCGGTAAAGAACCATGGGATAGACGGGATCCGCAGGAGACATGGGCACACTATAAGACCTTGAATGGGTGTGAACTGGCTCCTCCCTCTATGCCCCTCCTCCAGAGCCCAGTTATAGGAACTGTGCCCAAGGAGACAGACATTTCGAGGAAAAGGATTTATTTAATTATTTTAAAACTAAGGTGAGATACATACCAGCTCACACCTCAAACACGCCGTACAACATGGCATTCAACAACAACGCATGCAACGGCATGACCAACAACAGTCACAGATTGACTGTACTCAACGCAACATGAGCGTAACTATAACCAAACTGCAGATACAGCCCGCACTGGGACGGGCGCCCAGCATCCTCTACGGATTAAGAGAAAAGGATTTATCGGTAGGTATTAAAATCCTATTTTCTCATACGTCCTAGAGGATGCTGGGGATGCTTCAAGAACCATGGGGTTTATACCAAAGCTCTAGAACGGGCGGAAGAGTGCGGATGACTCTGCAGCACCGACTGACCAAACAAGAGGTCCTCCTCAGCCAGGGTATCAAACTTGTAAAACTTCGCAAAGGTGTTTGATCCCGACCAAGTAGCAGCTCGGCAAAGTTGTAACGCCGAGACCCCTCGGGCAGCCGCCCAGGATGAGCCCACCTTTCTGGTAGAATGGTCTTTCACCGATTTCGGTAACGGCAATCCTGCCGTAGAATGAGCCTGCTGATTCGTATTACAAATCCAGCATGCAATAGTCTGCTTAGAAGCAGGAGCCCCAATCTTGTTGGGAGCCCACAGGACAAACAAGAGCCTCTGTTTTCCTAATCTGAGCCGTTCTGGCGACATAGATCTTCAAAGCTCTGACCACATCGAGAGACTGATTCCGCCAAGGTGTCAGTAGCCACTGGCACCACAATAGGCTGGTTCACGTGAAATGATGAAACCACTTTTGGCAGAAATTGCTGACGAGTTCTCAACTCCGCTCTATCAGCATGGAAGATTAAATAGGGGCTTTTGTGAGACAAAGCCGCCAACTCAGACACCCGCCTTGCGGACGCCAAGGCCAACAACAACATGACTACTTTCCAAGTAAGGAATTTTAACTCAACCTTGCGCAAAGGTTCAAACCAATGTGATTGCAGGAACTGCAACACCACATTAAGATCCCACGGTGCCACAGGAGGCACAAATGGAGATTGGATGTGTAGCACGCCTTTCACGAAGGTCTGAACTTCTGGAAGGGAGGCCAATTCTTTCTGAAAAAAGATCGACCAGGCCGAAATCTGTACATTAATGGAGCCTAACTTTAGGCCCGCATTCACACCTGCTTGCAAAAAATGGAGCAAACGCCCTAGGTGAAATTCTTCCATAGGAGCCTTCTTGGATTCACACCAAGACACATATTTTCTCCAAATACGGTGGTAATGCTTTGCCGTTACTTCTTTTCTAGCCTGAAGAAGTGTGGGAATGACTTCACTGGGAATACCCTTTTGGGCTAGGATTTGGCGTTCAACCGCCACGCCGTCAAACGCAGCCGCGGTAAGTCTTGATACACGCACGGCCCCTGTTGTAACAGGTCCTCCCGAAGAGGAAGAGGCCAGGGATCTTCTATGAGCAACTCCTGAAGATCTGGATACCAGGCCCTTCTTGGCCAATCCGGAACAATGAGTATCGCCTGAACCCTTGTTCGTCTTTTAATTTTTATCACCTTTGGAATGAGTGGAAGTGGGGGGAACACATATACCGACGGAAACACCCACGGTGTCACTAGGGCGTCCGCCGCTATCGCTTGAGCGTCCCTTGACCTGGAACAATATCTCTGAAGTTTCTTGGTGGGGCGGGATGCCATCATGTCTACTTGAGGAATTCCCCAACGACTTGTCACTTCTGCAAAGACCTCTCGATGAGGACCCCACTCTCCTGGATGGAGATCGTGTCTGCTGAGGAAGTCTGTTTCCCAGTTGTCCACTCCTGGAATGAAGACTGCTTACAGAGCGCTGGCATGTCTTTCCGCCAGCAAAGAATCTTCGTGGCCTCGGCCATCGCCGCTCTGCTCCTTGTTCAGCCCTGGCGGTTTATGTACGCCACTGCTGTCACATTGTCTGACTGAATCAAGACAGGCAGACCTCAAAGATGTTCTGCTTGCAGAATGCGGTTGTAAATAACATAGTAACAACGTATCTGAAAAAAGACAATTGTCCATCGAGTTCAACCTATTTGTGGTCTCCTATGCATGATGATTTGACTAAAATTTCTGACTGATGCTGCTGTCAGCCGTTGCATTTTATCCCTATTTATAGTAACTATAATGCATGACTATGCACCATACCCCTGGATATCCTTATCCATTAGGAATTTATCTAACCCATTCTTAAAGGTGTTGACAGATTCCGCCATTACAACTCCCTCAGGCAGGGAATTCCAAACACGTATTGTCCTTACCGTGAAAAAGCCTTTACGCCGTATTGTGCGGAATCTCCTCTCCTCTAACCTGAGCGAGTGTCCACGAGTCCTCTGTGTTGATCTAACCAAAAACAGGTCCCGCGCAAGCTCTGTGTATTGTCCCCTTATATATTTGTAGATGTTTATCATATCCCCTCTTAGTCTCCGCTTTTCCAATGTAAACATGCCTAGTCTTTCAAGCCTTTCCTTGTATTCCATCGTCTCCATGCCCTTTATTAGTTTGGTCGCCCTCCTCTGTACCTTTTCTAGCTCCAGGATATCCTTTTTGTAGTACGGTGCCCAGAATTGTACACAGTATTCAAGGTGTGGCCTCACTAGTGATTTATATAACGGGAGTATAATACTCTCGTCCCTAGCATCAATACCCCATTTTATGCATGCTAATATCTTATTAGCCTTCTTTGCTGCAGTCCTACTTTGGGTACTACTGCTTAGCTTGCTATCTATGAGGACACCTAAGTCCTTTTCCAGTACAGAATCCCCTAATTTTACCCCATTTAGTAGGTAGGTGTAATTTTTGTTCTTGTTACCACAGTGCATTACCTTACACTTGTCTGTGTTGAAGCGCATTCTCCATTTGGCTGCCCATGCTTCTAATTTAACTAATTAAATGGCCCTTAATTCCAGAATGTTTATGTGTAGACAAGCTTCCTGGCTTGACCACTTTCCCTGAAAATTTCTTCCCTGTGTGACTGATCCCCAGCCTTGGAGGCTTGCATCTGTGGTCACCAGGATCCAATCCTGAATCCCGAACCTGCGTCCCTCCAGAAGGTGAGAACTGTGCAGCCACCACAGAAGGGAGATTCTGGTCCTGGGAGATAGAATTATTTTCTGGTGCATGTCCAGGTGAGACCCGGACCACTGGTCCAACAGGTCCCACTGAAACACCCTGGCATGGAACCTGCCATACGGAATGGCCTCGTAGGCCGCCACCATCTTCCCCAGCAACCAAGTGCATTGAAGAACTGACACCTTTGCTGGTTTCAGGATCTGTTTTACCATGTTCCGTATCTCCAGAGCCTTCTCCACTGGAAGAAAAACTCTCTGCAATTCTGTATCCAGAATCATACCCAGGAACGACAGCCGTGTCGTCGGATTCAACTGTGATTTTGGCAAGTTTAGGAGCCACCCATGTTGTTGCAGAATCGTCAGTGAAAGGGCAACATTTTTTAAGCAATTGCTCCTTGGATCTCGCCTTTATGAGGAGATCGTCCAAGTACGGGATAATTGTGATTCCCTGCTTGCGCAGGAGCACCATCATTTCCGCCATTACTTTGGTGAAAATCCTCGGAGCCGTGGACAGACCAAACGGCAACGTCTGAAATTGGTAATGACAATCCTGAACAGCAAACCTCAGGTAAGCCTGATGTGGAGGATATATGGGGACATGCAAGTAGGCATCCTTTATGTCGACCGACACCCTAAAATCCCCCTCCTCCAGACTGGAGATCCCTGCTCGGAGAGATTCCATCTTGAATTTGAATTTTTTTAGAAAGAAATTGAGGTATATTAGGTTCAGAATCGGTCTGACTGAGCCATCCGGCTTCGGGACCACGAACAGGCTTGAATAAAAGCCTTCCCCCTGTTGTGACGGGGGTACCGTGACAATTACTTGATTTTGACACAACTTTAGTGTCGCAGCGCATACTACCTCCCTTCCTATAAGAGAAGCTGGCAAGGCCGATTTGAAAAATCGGTGAGGGGGCACGTCTTGAAACTTTAATCTGTATCCTTGGATTACTATTTCTACTATCCAAGGATCCAGGTCCGAGTGCACCCAGACCTGACTGAAAAGTCTGAGATGTGCCCCCACCGGTGCGGACTCCCGCAGCGGAGCCCCAGTGTCATGCGGTGGATTTGGTAGAAGCCGGAGAGGACTTCTGCTCTTGGGAACTTGCCACAGCCTGTGACCTTTTCCTCTTCCTCTCGCAGCAAGGAAGGAGGACCCTCGTCCTTTTTTGAATTTATTGGGCCGAAAGGACTGCATCTGATGGTGCGTTTTCTTTTGTTGTGCAGGAACATAAGGTAAAAATGACGACTTACCCGTGGTAGCCGTAGACACCAGGTCAGTGAGGCCGTCACCAAACAGGACACTTCCATTGATGAATCCACAATGCTCTCCTTGCTGAGACTGCCATGGAATTGGCCCTTGATCCCAAAAGGCCAATATCCCTTACAGCTTCTTTTAAATATGCTGCAGCGTCCCTGATATGACCTAGAGTCAAAAGCACGCTATCCCTGTCTAGGGTATCTGTCTCAGATGACGAGTTATCTGCCCACTTTTCAATAGCGCTACTCACCCATGCCGAAGCAACGGCAGGCCTGAGTAGCGACCCCCGTAGTGACATAAATGGATTTTAATGTATTTTCCTGCTTAAGATCCGCAGGATCTTTTAGGGCTGCCGTGTCAGGAGACGGAAGCGCCACCTTTTTGGATAGACGCGACAAAGCTTTGTCTACCGTGGGGGTTGACTCCCACTTTTCCTTGTCCCCAAATGGAAACGGATATGCCACTGGAATTCTTTTGGGAACCTGTATCTTCTTGTCAGGATTTTCCTAAGCCTTTTCAAAAAGCGCATTCAGTTCATGAGAAGGAGGAAACGTTACCTCAGGTTTCTTTCCTTTATACATACAGACCCTTGTATCAGGGACAGCAGGTCCTCTGTTATATGCAACACTTCTTTTATTGCCACAATCATGTACTGAATGCTCTTAGCCAGATTTGGATTTAATCTGGCATTACTATAGTCGACACTGGAATCAGAGTCCGTGTCGGTATCTGTATCAGCTATCTGGGTAAATGCACGTTTCTGTGACCCCGAAGCGGTCTGAGCTTGTGACAAAGCATCCTCCATGGATTTCCTCCATGTCTGGTTCTTAGACTCAGATCTATCAAATCTCTTAGTCAACCGAGTCACATTTGCATTTAAAACACTCAACATATTTACCCAATCATCCGTCGGTGGTGCAGACACGGTCACTCTCTCAGTATTTTCTGTCCCCACTCCAGCCTCCTCCTGGGAAGAGCACTCAGCCTCAGACATGTCGACACACACGTACCGACACTTACACCCTTTCACTGACGATTCTGCAACAACATGGTTGGCTCCTAAACTTGCCAAAATCACAGTTGAATCCGACGACACGGCTGTCGTTCCTGGGTATGATTCTGGATACAGAATTGCAGAGAGTTTTTCTTCCAGTGGAAAAGGCTCTGGAGATACGGAACATGGTAAAACAGATCCTGAAACCTGCAAAGGTGTCAGTTCTTCAATGCACTTGGTTGCTGGGGAAGATGGTGGCGGCCTACGAGGCCATTCCGTATTATTGACAGTAAGTTTTTCGGTCTGAACATAAACCCTGAAGCTGACAATGTAGGACCACTGCTCCCCAACCTCTGAGACTAGCGTCCGTTTTCAGAATTATCCAATTCCAGACTCTGAACCTTTTTCCCGCTGTGAGATTTTGTATGTGGAGCCACTAGAGTAGTGATACTCTGGGCCTTGGAGACAACCGCACCATCTTATGAATTTGTAGATGAGAGCCTGACCACTGTGCGAGAAGATCCAGTTGAAAAGGACGTGAGTGAAATCTTCTGAACTGGAGTGCTTCGAAAGACGCCACCATCTTTCTTAACAGTCGAATGCACAAGTGCACCGAGACTGTCCGTGGTTTGAGCACTAACCGTACCATGAGACGGGACTAGGCTTGATTCATTTGGAGTCGACAATCCAACCATGCTGAACTAGTACACTGTACATCAGTAAGGCATTTTGAAGGAGTATTTGTTGAGACGAAGCCTTGATTAGATGGTGGTATAAGTACGGAACTATTATCACTCCCAGAGACCTAAGACGAACAATTATCACAGACACACTTTTGTGAATACCCGAGGAGCTGAGGAGAGACTAAACGGTAGTGTCTGAAATTAATAATGGTTCCATGGTACTGCAAACCTTAAGTACGCCTGGTGTGGCGGCCAAATTGGAATGTGTAAGTATGCATCTTTGAGATCCAGTGAAATCCTGAATCCCTGTGGTACTAAATCTGCAATCACTGACTGCAGTGATTCCATCTTGAATCTGTAGTAAGTGACGTATTAATTGAGCCCCTTTAGGTTAAAAATCGGTGTGACCGAGCCGTCCGGCCTTGGTACTACAAAAAGATTGGAATAATAACCTTGCCCACTAAATTGCGGATCCACCCATCTGTGGATGTCTGAAACCACGCCAGGTGAAACATTTAAAAGACATGCTTCCCCCAACTGAAGCCCGTCATACCACTGGTTTGTCAGAAGGCTTTGTATCTTGACGACGGTTAGTGTTTTTCTTTTGCAAACCACGTCCTCTACCACGTCTACTCTGTACGGTTGTTCCTTGAGCATGGCCTCGAAAAGACTGAGGTCTAAAAGATCTGAACGCTGGTCCAGCGTACTTTTATTTAGGAACTGGTGCGTGCAACGGTAGGAACACAGATTCTCCCCCCGTAGTCTAAGAAATCCATTTGTCCAATTGACAACCAAATAACATATCGCCAGTATAAGGCAACGCCTCTATTTTTCATTTCGACTCAGCCTCGGCCTGCCAAGACCGCAACCACAGCGCACGTCGGGCCGCAAATATAGAAGCTGAAATCCGAGAACCAACATGACTGACATCCAGAGATGCCATACCCAAATACTTAGTCGATTCACAATTGTGATTGGTTAGTAGTATAAGCTGGTCTGTGGAAAGACCCTGTTGTAGGCCTAACCTGTGTCGCCCATGCAACTACAGCCGTGTTAACCCAAACTCCAACTAAAGTAGGTCTAATCAACACCTCTACTTCTGTATACATGTACTTTAGCATAGCTACCAGCTTACGCTCTGATGTCGTTGGAGCTGGGACAGGAATGGTTAACTTCTTTGAAAGTTTTGAAACTGAGGAATCCACTGGTGGCAAATTTTCTTATTTAGGTGTCATAGACACTGGTAGACAGAAACCACTTAGGCATAGAAAAAATAAGATTTTACTCACCGGTAAATCTATTTCTCGTAGTCCGTAGTGGATGCTGGGAACTCCGTAAGGACCATGGGGAATAGACGGGCTCCGCAGGAGACTGGGCACTCTAAAAGAAAGATTAGGTACTATCTGGTGTGCACTGGCTCCTCCCTCTATGCCCCTCCTCCAGACCTCAGTTAGGATACTGTGCCCGGAAGAGCTGACACAATAAGGAAGGATTTTGAATCCCGGGTAAGACTCATACCAGCCACACCAATCACACCGTATAACTCGTGATACTATACCCAGTTAACAGTATGAAATATAACTGAGCCTCTCAACAGATGGCTCAACAATAACCCTTTAGTTAGGCAATAACTATAAACAAGTATTGCAGACAATCCGCACTTGGGATGGGCGCCCAGCATCCACTACGGACTACGAGAAATAGATTTACCGGTGAGTAAAATCTTATTTTCTCTGACGTCCTAGTGGATGCTGGGAACTCCGTAAGGACCATGGGGATTATACCAAAGCTCCCAAACGGGCGGGAGAGTGCGGATGACTCTGCAGCACCGAATGAGAGAACTCAAGGTCCTCCTCAGCCAGGGTATCAAATTTGTAGAATTTTGCAAACGTGTTTGCCCCTGACCAAGTTGCAGCTCGGCAAAGTTGTAAAGCCGAGACCCCTCGGGCAGCCGCCCAAGATGAGCCCCCTTCCTTGTGGAATGGGCTTTTACTGATTTAGGATGCGGCAATCCAGCCGCAGAATGCGCCAGCTGAATTGTGCTACAAATCCAGCGAGCAATAGTCTGCTTAGAAGCAGGAGCACCTATTTTGTTGGGTGCATACAGGATAAAAACCGAGTCAGTTTTCCTGACTCCAGCCGTCCTGGAAATATAAATTTTTAAGGCCCTGACTACGTCCAGTAACTTGGAATCTTCCAAGTCCCTAGTAGCCGCAGGCACTACAATAGGTTGGTTCAAGTGAAAAGCTGATACCACCTTAGGGAGAAACTGGGGACGAGTCCTCAATTCTGCCCTATCCATATGGAAAATCAGATAAGGGCTTTTACATGACAAAGCCGCCAATTCTGACACACGCCTGGCCGAAGCCAAGGCCAATAACATGACCACTTTCCACGTGAGATATTTCAGATACACAGTATTAAGTGGCTCAAACCAATGTGATTTCAGGAAACTCAACACCACGTTGAGATCCCACGGTGCCACAGGAGGCACAAAAGGGGGCTGAATATGTAGCACTCCCTTTACAAAAGTCTGAACTTCAGGCAGTGAAGCCAGTTCTTTCTGGAAGAAAATCGACAGAGCCGAAATCTGGACCTTAATGGAACCCAATTTTAGGCCCATAGTCACTCCCGACTGTAGGAAGTGCAGAAAACGACCCAGCTGAAATTCCTCTGTTGGGGCCTTCCTGGCCTCACACCACGCAACATATTTTCACCAAATACGGTGATAATGGTTTGCGGTTACTTCTTTCCTGGCTTTTATCAGCGTAGGAATGACTTCCTCCGGAATGCCCTTTTGCTTTAGGATCCGGAATTCAACCGCCATGCCGTCCAACGCAGCCGCGGTAAGTCTTGGAACAGACAGGGCCCCTGCTGTAGCAGATCCTGTCTGAGCGGTAGAGGCCATGGGTCCTCTGATATTATTTCTGTAAGTTCTGGGTACCAAGCTCTTCTTGGCCCATCCGGAACCACGAGTATCGTTCTTACTCCTCGTTTTCTTATTATTCTCAGTACCTTTGGTATGAGAGGCAGAGGAGGGAATACATAAACCGACTGGTACACCCACGGTGTCACTAAAGCGTCCACAGCTATTGCCTTAGGGTCCCTTGACCTGGCGCAATATCTAGTTTTTTGTTTAGGCGGGACGCCATCATGTCCACCTGTGGCCTTTCCCAACGGTTTACCAACAGTTGGAAGACTTCTGGATGAAGTCCCCACTCTCCCGGGTGTCGGTCGTGTCTGCTGAGGAAGTCTGCTTCCCAGTTGTCCACTCCCGGAATGAACACTGCTGACAGTGCTAAGACGTGATTTTCCGCCCATCGGAGAATCCTTGTGGCTTCTGCCATCGCCATCGTGCTTCTTGTGCCGCCCTGTCGGTTTACATGGGCGACTGCCGTGATGTTGTCTGATTGGATCAGTACCGGCTGGTTTTGAAGCAGAGGCCTTGCCAGACTTAGGGCATTGTAAATGGCCCTCAGTTCCAGAATATTTATGTGTAGGGACGACTCCTGACTTGACCAAAGTCCTTGGAAATTTCTTCCCTGTGTGACTGCCCCCCAGCCTCGAAGGCTGGCATCCGTGGTTACCAGGACCCAGTCCTGTATGCCGAATCTGCGGCCCTCTTGAAGATGAGCACTCTGCAGCCACCACAGTAGAGATACCCTGGTCCTTGGAGACAGGGTTATCAGCCGATGCATCTGAAGATGCGATCCCGACCACTTGTCCAAGAGGTCCCACTAAAAGGTTCTTGTATGGAACCTGCCGAATGGAATTTTGCTTCGTAAGAAGCTACCATTTTTCCCAGGACTCGTATGCAGTGATGCACCGATACCTGTTTTGGTTTCAGGAGGTCTCTGACTAGAGATGACAGCTCCTTGGCTTTCTCCTGCGGGAGAAACACTTTTTTCTGTTCTGTGTCCAGAACCATCCCCAGGAACAGTAGGCGTGTGGTAGGAACCAGCTGTGACTTTGGAATGTATAGAATCCATCCGTGCTGTTGTAGCACTTCCCGAGATAGTGCTACTCCGACCAACAACTGCTCCTTGGACCTCGCCTTTATAAGGAGATCGTCCAAGTACGGGATAATTAAAACTCCCTTTTTTCGAAGGAGTATCATCATTTCTGCCATTACCTTGGTAAAGACCCTCGGTGCCGTGGACAGTCCAAACGGCAGTGTTTGGAATTGGTAATGGCAATCCTGTACCACAAATCTGAGGTACTCCTGGTGAGGATGGTAAATGGGGACATGTAGGTAAGCATCCTTGATGTCCAGGGATACCATGTAATCCCCCTCCTCCAGGCTTGCAATAACCGCCCTGAGCGATTCCATCTTGAACTTGAATTTTTTTTTTTTTTATGTATGTGTTCAAGGATTTCAAATTTAAAATGGGTCTCACCGAACCGTCCGGTTTCGGTACCACAAACAGTGTGGAATAGTAACCCCGTCCTTGTTGAAGTAGGGGCACCTTGACTATCACCTGCTGGGAATACAGCTTGTGAATTGCCTCTAGCACAGCCTCCCTGCCTGAGGGAGTTGTCGGCAAGGCAGATTTGAGGAAACGGCGGGGGGGAGACGCCTCGAATTCCAGCTTGTACCCCTGAGATACTACTTGAAGGATCCAGGGATCCACCTGTGAGCGAGCCCACTGATCGCTGAAATTTTTGAGGCGGCCCCCCACCGTACCTGGCTACGCCTGTGGAGCCCCCGCGTCATGCGGTGGACTCAGAGGAAGCGGGGGAAGAATTTTGATTCTGGGAACTGGCTGACTGGTGCAGCTTTTTCCCTCTTCCCTCGTCTCTGTGCAGAAAGGAAGCGCCTTTGACCCGCTTGCTTTTCTGAAGCCGAAAGGACTGTACCTGATAATACAGTGCTTTTCTTAGGCTGTGAGGAAACCTGAGGTAAAAAAATTTCTTCCCAGCTGTTGCTGTGGATACGAGGCCCCAGAGACCATCCCCAAACAATTCCTCACCCTTATAAGGCTCTATGTGCCTTTTAAAGTCAGAATCACCTGTCCAGTGTCGGGTCTCTAATACCCTCCTGACAGAATGGACATTGCATTAATTCTGGATGCCAGCCGGCAAAATATCCCTCTGTGCATCCCTCATATATAAGACGACGTCTTATGTTCGCAAAATAGTATCCCTGTTTGACAGGGTTACAGACCACGCTGCAGCAGCACTATCTGCAGGTCTCAGTCTAGTACCTGAGTGTGTAAATACAGACTTCAGGATAGCCTCCTGCTATTTATCAGCAGGTACCTTCAAAGTGGCCGTATCCTAAGACGGCAGTGCCACCTTTTTTGACAAACGTGTGAGCGCCTTATCCACCCTAGGGGATATCTCCCAGCGTAACTTATCCTCTGGCGGGAAAGGATACGCCATCAGTAACTTTTCAGAAATTACCAGTTTCTTATCGGGGGAACCCACGCTTTTTCACACTTCATTCACTCATTTGATGGGGGAACAAAACACTGCCTGCTTTTTCTCCCCACACATAAAACCCTTTTTTAGTGGTACTTGGGTTAATGTCAGAAATGTGTAACACATTTTTTATTGCCGGGATCATGTAACGGATGTTCCTAGTGGATTGTGTATATGTCTCAACCTCGTCGACACTGGAGTCAGACTCCGTGTCGACATCTGTGTCTGCCATCTGAGGGAGCGGGCGTTTTTGAGCCCCGATGGCCTTTGAGACGCCTGGGCAGGCGCGGGCTGAGAAGCCGGCTGTCCCATAGCCGTTACGTCATCCAGCCTTTTATGTAAGGAGTTGACACTGTCGGTTAATACCTTCCACCTATCCATCCACTCTGGTGTCGGCCCACAGGGGGCGACATCCCATTTATCGGCATCTGCTCCGCCTCCACATAAGCCTCCTCATCAAACATGTCGACACAGCCGTACCGACACACCGCACACACACAGGGAATGCTCTGACTGAGGACAGGACCCCACACAGCCCTTTGGGGAGACAGAGAGAGAGTATGCCAGCACACACCAGAGCGCTATATAATGTAGGGATAAACACTATCACTGAGTGAATTTTCCCCAATAGCTGCTTGTATAAACAATATTGCGCCTAAATTTAGTGCCCCCCCCTCTCTTTTTAACCCTTTGAGCCTGAAAACTACAGGGGAGAGCCTGGGGAGCTGTCTTCCAGCTACACTGTGAAGAGAAAATGGCGCCAGTGTGCCGAGGGAGATAGCTCCGCCCCTTTTTCGCGGACTTTTCTCCCGCTTTTTTATGGATTCTGGCAGGGGTAATTATCACATATATAGCCTCTGGGGCTATATATTGTGATTATTTTGCCAGCCAAGGTGTTTTTATTGCTGCTCAGGGCGCCCCCCCCCAGCGCCCTGCACCCTCAGTGACCGGAGTGTGAAGTGTGTATGAGGAGCAATGGCGCACAGCTGCAGTGCTGTGCGCTACCTTGGTGAAGACTGAAGTCTAATGCCGCCGATTTTCCGGACCATCTTCATGCTTCTGGCTCTGTAAGGGGGACGGCGGCGCGGCTCCGGGAACGAACACCAAGGACGGGTCCTGCGGTCGATCCCTCTGGAGCTAATGGTGTCAAGTAGCCTAAGAAGCCCAAGCTAGCTGCAAGCAGGTAGGTTCGCTTCTTCTCCCCTTAGTCCCTCGTTGCAGTGAGCCTGTTGCCAGCAGGTCTCACTGTAAAATAAAAAACCTAACATATACTTTCTTTCTAGGAGCTCAGGAGAGCCCCTAGTGTGCATCCAGCTCGGCCGGGCACAGAAATCTAACTGAGGTCTGGAGGAGGGGCATAGAGGGAGGAGCCAGTGCACACCAGATAGTACCTAATCTTTCTTTTAGAGTGCCCAGTCTCCTGCGGAGCCCGTCTATTCCCCATGGTCCTTACGGAGTTCCCAGCATCCACTAGGACGTCAGAGAAAAGTTTATCTGGATTTTTCCATGCTTCTGTCAACTGCTTATTAAGAGAACCTGAATAAGGAAACACACAGTCGCCTTTTGTTTGTTAGCAAATAAAACCTAATTTTTTTTTACAGAGACCCTCTGTCTCAGTGAAATCTAGTACATGGTGTACTGCCCTGATGAGATTATCAATGAACAGGCTATTAGTGACCTCACTATCTGACTCCTGTCCCAATTCACCTTCCACCTTTAACTCCTAAGCTATCAGGTCTGGCATTGAATCGTCAGAATGCAACACAGATGAAACCTTTAAATTATGAGAAAAATTATGACTACTTTTAGGAATTGAACTATACATGGACTTTCGGAAACCCTGCAATTCTAGAAATATCCTGAACCCACTCTGGCTACTCAGAAGGTATTAACCGTGAATGAGACTTAGCCGCCTCCGTGCAGCGGACAGCTCTGACATCAAATCAGCCATCACACCTGTTTCCCCAAGGAGGATCAGGGCAGAGGTCCGTATTTGGACCCATATTAGCAAAACACACTGTGCAAGTGGATTCCATAATGTAACACACTCGCACAGGTATTGCAGACATTCATTATGCACACAGACAGACAGTAATACTGAGTGCACCACACCGTGGCACAACTAAGTTCTGTTAGCCTGTGCTTCACTGTAAAAAACCTACTAACACCCCTGCCCCCTCCAGTGGTCGTGTGTTGTAGTACCGACACCAAATTCCTGCAGGAAGAAGCAGGAAGTGATGTTAAAATGGCGTCCCAGCATGTGCTTTTATTTTCTTTTTAAAGACATATTGTTAGCATAGGCTTAATAGCCTGGTTGCTGAAACTATGCATCAAACCATACTCAACACAAAGCACCCTGCCAGGACCCCTTCATGAGTGAAATCGCTGGCTTGGGGCGCCATTATATTTTCCCCCCAGCAGTTAATGCCCAGTGCAGTGAGCCGCGGCTTCCCTTTGAGCGCAGGAAGCCCTGGCTATCAGCTGAGAGAGGAGAAGTGACTCACAGGTGAGCGGTGGCAGCAGCAGGAGCTGTCTGCCACGTATTAGGTAGCAGAATCTGAGCGGAGCGGCGGCAGCTGACCGCAGCGTCTCGCCTCTGTACTAGTGATCTTCCCCTTGGGCGGAGTAGCGGTAGTGGGAGATGACCGCCGCGTCTATGTCTGAGTGGAGCGGCAGAAGCTGACCGCCGTGCAAGCGATCTGAGTGGAGCGGCGGCAGCGGGAGCTGACCTCCGCGCTAGTGATCTGAGTGGAGTGGCTTGATCTTGGGTGAGTGTGCGGGCGCAGCCCCTGTACCTCCCACATACACACAGCGCTCAGGGAAATATGCAGTATCTTCCCCCTTCCATACACACAGGACGGCAGCAGCAGAAGCCGACCGCCGTGGTCCTCCACAGCAGCGGTTCTGGGGAGAGGGTGTCGGGCGCATCGCCTTTAACCCCCTCCCCCCCATAGTGAAGTTAAACACACATACAATGCGGAGGCAGCGTGAGCTGACCGTCCGCTTACTCACCACACCTGCCGGGATCTAGAGGCAATGACGGGGCTTCTCTGTAAGCTCCGTCCTGCTCCTGCAGCCAAGGCTGAGTCAGCAATTGCTGATGAAGGTCTATGGCGGTGCTTCTCTTATTAAGCGCCAACAAACCTTATGCTGCTATAGCAGCATACACAGTCCCGGACCCACGCTTCTTAGTAAGCTGGGAAGGGACTGTGAAATAAAAAAAGAAAAATTAAAAGTAAAGTCTTGGAGACTTCCAAAACGTGCCCTTCCCTGTGAAGGCACAAAAAACACTGAGGTACCTTGGGAGTATGGAGGGTTACTAATTTAAATGTGCCTGTCCCTGCTAACACCCCGTCCATATCCCAAGAGTACTCCAGTGACCCCTAGTGGATGAAGAAGAAAAGAAAATGGCAGTGATGCCCACACCATGGGTGGTTACTATAGGCAACTTCATCATTGTCACCATTCTTAGAAATTGTCCTAAATTGTATGTGGAACACTATTTTGTATATTCAACACTGTTCAATGGCTTCATTGTTCAATTTTTCACAGGGGATCTAGTTGGCATCCCGACGGTCAAGAAGCCAGTGGACAGAAGACCGTTGGCAGAATCCCAACGCATCCTGACAGGCAGCAACCTGATGCCAGGGATGGTTAGGCATTACGGAGAGGGTTAGGTTATGGGGGGGGAAGGGCAGGTTCGACTGCGGGAAGGGGGGAGTTAGGCTGTGGAAAGGGAGGGTTAAGGTTAGGCTGCGGGGGGTTAGTTATACTGCGGGGGGGTTAGGTTGTGGAAGGGAGGGGTTAGAGTTAGAATGCGGGGTGGTTAGGGTTAGGCTTTGGAAGGGCAGGGTTAACGTTAGAATGTGGGGGTGTTAGTGTTAGATTGCGAGGGTGGGGGGATAGGTACATCTATGGCAGGGTCGAAACTAGGATTTTTGTCACACTGGGGCAAGATGACGAAAACTTGCCCCCCCCCCCCCCCCCCCAAAAAAAAATACAACAAAACAAACACGGTCAGTCTAAAATAATCAGATTATCAAAACAATTGAAAAAAGGGGATACTATTGGACAATATGCCCCTATGTGCCTCAAATGCCCTAAGCGTCACATGCCCCGCCAGCGTGTTCAACTACATGCTCCTCTGTGTGTCCCCATACATTGCACTATGGGAATCATTCCGAGTTGATCGTTAGCTGCCGTTGTTCGCAGTGCAGCGATCATGCTAGAAATCGGCATTTCTGCGCATGCACCGCAATGCGCACGCGCGACGTACGGGTACAAAGTTCTTTGTGGTTTTGCACAGGTTCTAGCGAAGCATTCAGTCGCACGGCACAACGCAGGATGATTGACATGAAGTGGGCGTTTCTGGCTGGTAACTGACCGTTTTCAGGGAGTGCTTAGAAAACCGCAGGTGTGCCAGGGAACACTAAGGCGTGGCTGGGCGAACACTGGGCAGGTGTGTGACGTCAAAAGCTGTCCCTCCAACGTAAGAATCAACGCACACGAAGAGTAAGTCCAGGGCTGGTATTGTTTTGCACAAAATGATTTTGCAGGCGCTCTGCTGCCCAGACGTTCACACTTCTGCAAAGCGAAAATACACTCCCCCGTGGGCGGCGACAATGCGTTTGCACGGCTGCTAAAAACTGCTAGCGAGCGATCAACTCGGAATGACCCCCAATATCATAACACTTCATCATTGCACTACATTCCCCTATCCACTGCACTACCTCACTAAACTACATCCGCTACACGCTGAACTACATCACTACACTTACATACCCTATATGCTGCACTACATCACTACACCACATCCCCCTATAAGCTACACCAAATCCCCCCATCTGGGAGACAAAGCGGAGGTTGAAACTGCTAACTGGGAGCACAGTGCACTCCCATAGCTTGTACAGAGATCCCAGGTACTGGAGCTCACCCGCACAGCATCGGAGACAGCTGCGGGCAGACAGGTGGGTCAGAGATATTGCCAGAGGAGCTGTCTGCTGTCTCACTGGAGCAGCACAGCACTGCCGATAAAATACAAAAAACCCCAAAAATGCTCCTTTGTAACACTTTAGCACCCCCTCAAATCCTCAAAGCATGCACCCTTAGCGCCCATACCACCCCCACCCCCCTAGTTACGGCCCTGTCTATGGCACTCGCAGCTATCTAGCCTGGCACCTTATCGAAATGAAAAAATATAAAAAACAACAAAACAAAGCTTATTCCCCCCTCCCCACAACGGTATTAAAGCACTAGTGCTGCAAACATAGGCTGTCAGTGGCACAATCAGAGGGACTAACAGTATGGTGCACCCCCAAACAAATCCACCATCAACACAAGACTGTATGGGTTCCGCCCACCATAATACCCAGCAGACCCCTTTAACCTGTTTAGCACATGGCTGCATTCCCCAGGATTCCTCATGCTCGACAAAAAAAAAAAAAAATGTTTCAAATTTTATGACAGCCAGGGCAAAAAGTCCTGTCATGCATGACTCGCTGGGACATGTAGTCCACCTATAAAAAGAAAAGGGGCAAAGACGCCTTAGAAACAATTCTTTATTGGAAAAAAAAATACTTCTCCACACATCCCCGTTTATCGATTTATTCCTCATCTGAATAATTACAAATGGGGTGGAGGTGGGGTCCTCTTCATTCCATGCAACAGCCCTGATCCTGGTTTGGCAAAATATTAAAACCACTTAGTATGATGCTAGGGTTTCTCTAAGGGGAGTCACGTTGCAAATGACATTGGTCATTGTATTATACAAACACAGTGCCTGCACACTGATTGGGTAAAAGCTGCGTCTCTAGCGATAGTGCTAGTGAGACCCAGGCATGTGACACTATTAGAACCATGGCCGATAATCGGCGGGATGTAATGGAGTCAGAGATCGCCAGAGGTGCAGAATGCCGGCCTACGTGATTGCTCCTTTAAAAAAACATCCAAGATCGGCTTGCATCCCGCACGCACCTCTGGCGATTTCGGACTCCATTACATCCCGCCGATGGTGTGTGCTTAGTTTCTCACACTCCAAATGGCCAGCTTTTACATTTGCCAATTTGGAGACCATAATCAACGGAAAATTGCTGTGATGTTCATTCAGATATTAAATAAAGGGCAAGGATGGTGTAATGGTTAGCATTACTGCCTCCCAGCACTGAGGTCATGGGTTCAATTCCCACCATGGCCCTGTGTGGAGTTTGTATATTCTCCCCGTACTTGCGTGGGTTTCCTCTGGGTACGCAGGTTTCCACCCACAATCCAAAAATATACTGGCAGGTTAATTGGCAGCCAAGAAAATTGTGAATGTGTGTGCACATGTAGTAGGGAATATAGATTGTAAGCTCCACTGGGGCAGGGACTGATGTGAATGGCCAAATATTTTATGTAAAGCGCTGCAGAATGTGTGCGCGCTATATTAATAACTGGTAATGCATAAATAAATGGGATGTGTGCAATAAGTTTCCAGATGCACAAAAAGTTTATTTACAAACAAACAGAACATTAGATTGTTTCAAAGTTTTCGCCAGAGGAGTTTATGCAAAGTTGCACACACACAAACTACTTGGTGATGCAGCTGGACCAGCCCTAAGCAGGAATGTCTTCTCCATGCTGGATGAAGGTCTCCACTGCAGCTTCTGGTGACTCAAAATGAATCCCACACGTCTTTTGCTTGATTTGTGGGAACATGAAGACATCGCACAGGATCAGGTCTGGACTCTACGGCGTATAACCAAGTTCCTGGATGCATCCATGAGCCAGAAAATCGACCACTTTCCTGGATCTGTCGGCAAGTGCATTGTCATGATGGAGAAGGGAACCACAAGCACGAGTTCTTTGATGGAGCCTGGAAATGGCTTCCAATACTTGCAGCAGGCATTGGTTGGCATGTCAGTCCCCAGTGAAGGTGCACTGCTGCAGGAGTGGTACAGTAGATAAATGACAAGTCTTGGCCACAAAAACAGCCACCATCTGCTTGGCCACGCTGCACTCATGCCAGTACTTCTCTGGTGGTGCACCTCCAACTGGGGTCCAGTGGGCCATCTGTTGTTTAATCTTGGGGTCAAAACTGTAGCTCCAGGATTCATCATCACTGAGTTTGAGCGACCGCCATTAAACCTGGCCAGCACGCTACAGCGCCAAGTCACCCGAGGCTCCATCTATTCTTGAGTCAGCTGATGGGACATTCAGCGTCCAGAGACCTTGCTTAGACCAGATTGTGTCTACTCTAACTATGCACTGCACATCCAAAAACTTATTGCGCACCCCTCACATATAACCAGAAGGACTTGTAGAACACTGTTAAAGTAGGGCAGATGGAAGAAACCAAATCCTCTCTCAAACTTATGACTTCATTTTGTGTGTGTGGTGGGTTACTTTAACAAACAGTTGTATATAATAATTTATTGGTGGAGCTATTTAATTGAATACTGGGGGAGTACCTAAAAATTCAAGCAGGGTGATAGGGCTATATATTAAATTCTGGGGTGGATTAATAGTTGGAAATAGGGCACAGATTGGGGTGGAGGGCTATTTATTAAATGCAAATTGGGGTTTTTGGTATTCAAATAGACGCGTGACATGTTGCAGTGTTGATTTCTATAGAAATTAATGCAGCTTTTTTCTCACAACTTGGGAACATCTGCACATTTGGGAGAAATTGTTATTTTAGTATAAAAATGTTGGGACTTGGTTCAGAAACACCTCCCACCCATATGACTACTTGGGCAACTGGAAGTTTTCAATTAGCTTCAATAGACCAATAATTACGTCGTTATTGGTGTATTATTCTACAAAGTGCAGAATTATGGGTTAAATATGTAGGACAGGTATATGGTGGTGTTGTATGGATGGGCAGGTGTTTTTAACTTTGCAGGTGGGAATACAGGTGGTTTTTTGTTTTTTTAAAGTGGCCTCAAATTGCTCCATCATCAATTTTTCGCATTCATTTAAATAAAAAAAGCTTCTTCTTTTTTTTTTTTTAAATGCACAAATCAGCCATTTGAAAGATTTTTTTAAAGCTCAAAATATTTTCCTTTGGGACATAAGAGACATCTATACTATTACTATATATATATATATATATATATATATATATATATATATATATTTTATGGGGGGGGAGGGCACAGGCTGATTTTCTTTTTTTTATTTTACATTTTGCAACAAAAATTATCACTCCTGATTGGTCAATTGGATAGCGCATGAATCAGGAGCATGCATGAGACTGAAGGATGGGTGTAATAGGAATGTCATTTTTTTAGCAAATATCTGACACCTAATTAGACAGGCTCCTAATATTTACAGGTCTAATTATGACAGCTGTTAAGTGCAGGAACAGGTTTATTACATTAATAATTTTAATTTAATGCAAGGGAATCTTGGTGAAAAATTCAGTGTGATTGCTATTAATTTAGGGATGGCTGCATGTAGGAGTCCTAATTATTGAATGTCGGTACTACTCATTTAAATTTGGTGATGGTTGGGGGAGTCATAGAGGAATCACTCACTTGCAAGTTAGGGATGACCATCGTGGGTTAATTATCTACGGTCACCATCGATGGCCCATTGAAGGTGTGAAACCATCTGTAAGGGAACCATCGATGGTATCACCCACCAATGGTCACCCCTGCTTTACTGTTCAGTGGGCTGCGGGCCGATCAGAGCCTGAGGCAGCATAACCCCAACACTAGAGGTTGTTATCCGGATACATGGGATGTGGTCATGTGTCTGGAGGGGGATGTATCTGTGTCAATGATGGGGCGTGATCTCAACCCTGGGAGTGTGGCAAGCACTGAAAAGCACTAAGCTGCCACAATTCTGCTACTAGCCCCCTCCTGTAAAGATAACCACTGAAAGGTCCACCATCAATGGTGTCATCTGTGTTTTACATTGACGGTAGGAAACCATCGATGATCATCGCCATCGCTGTGCAGGCAGTGGCTGTAACACAGGGGAAGGCAGGACACGTGGGCAACAGATCAAATGGGGAAGGGGGCAGGGCTCACTTACACAACGCAGCACCAGTAATTTGTTTTTAAAATACATTGCCGCCCTGTCTATCGATGATGGAGAACTATCAGATTTCCGCCATCAATGGCAAAACCATTGACTATTGGTGGCTAACCATAGATGATCAATGGCCATCCCTTCCCTTCTGTAACTGCCACGCAACCGAGTGGTAGGTTGTGCTGTACCCGTTACTAACCATGCTGCTATGCTGTAATGGACGGACATACCTTCCCTATCACCCAGCAGCCAGGACAATAAAGCCCTGATCGTCACAGCACTACAGAACCTTCAAATAGCGACTGGCCTACTGCAGAGCCTTCAAACAGCGATCGTGCCGCCGCGGAGCCTTCAAATGGTGACTGTTCTACTGCAGAGCCTTCAAATAGTGACCGTGCCGCCGCGGAGCCTTCAAATAGCGACTGTCCTACTGCAGAGCCTTCAAATAGTGACCGTCCCGCCGCGGAGCCTTCAAATAGCGACTGGCCTACTGCAGAGCCTTCAAATAGTGACTATGCCACAAAAATCGGTGCAACTGGGAGGTATGGCTTCTGGTGGCGCGCCAACCATACACAAACCCACTGCCTGGTAACACGCTGCCCTTTACTATTGGTAGGTTCCACCTGGTGGTGCAGGACATGCCCCAGGGCAGCAGTGGGGTGACATACATACCCCCTGGGCAGGACACGCCCCCCTCAGGGCGCACCATCTATCTGAGACGACAAGTAGGCCAGTACGACATAAATATAGCAGTATACAGGGTGTCATGAGGGCGGGATGATGAATAGATGGGAGATGTCAGGGGTAACCTACCGCTGCGGGCTAGGATGGGGAAGATCTCCCATCTGCCGTGCTATGCCCAAACCTCCCACACAGCAACAGGGGAGGGCTCGTACCGTATAACGCTTAAAACCCGCTCGGCGAGCAGCGCCAGGGCCCGCAGACCACTGCAGTCTCCCAGTACACGCTGTATAGCGGTCTGACGGGTGGGAGGTGGGCGCGATGCCGCCCAGATACACACACCCGCAGATACGGGAGCATCTGGCCGCCTGTGCGGCTCGGGAACACAGCAGCTGCAAACATGAGAGAATTACACCGGTGACCTACCAGCCTGGGCGCCGCCATGTCCAGCAACAGCCACGTGATCCGCACGGAACCTCTGATTGGTGTGACGCTCAAAGGATGGTGTACCGTAGGACGCATAATAGCGACGCAGTTGTGTCTGACGGTGACGGGTCAGTGATCGTGTCAGTGCTACGGGATTGGGGTGTGTTGTTTCTGTTAGTACTAGTAATACTGGGGGCAGGCGTTGTGTCTCCGGTCTGGATCATAGCATAGACCGTAACTAGGTTGACAGTCACTAGGTCGACCACTATTGGTAGACAGTGACTATGTCGACACCTGAAATAGGTCAACATGGTCACTAGGTCGACGTGAACAAAGTCGACATGGAAAAGGGTCAACATGAGTTTTTAAAGTTTTTTTGTGTTGTTTACTTTGTAAAGTGACCGGGAACCCCAATTAGTGCACCGTGTTCACTGGCATGACTCACTACCGTACCCAATTGTAGTCCACATGGATCGTAAAGTATGAAAAAGCAAAAGAAATGAAAAAAAAATGTGAAAAACTCATGTTGACCTTTTTCCATGTCGACCTAATGCATGTTGACTAATAGTGGTCGACCTAATGAGTGTCGACCTAAGTACTGTTGACCTAAGGACTAGAAACCCAGCTAATACATAATAAAACAATTGATGGGCAACCTGATACACTTCTGGAACCCTCTAATCTTCCAAAGGGACGCACATTACCCTTATTATTGGTGATAAATGAAAACACTACATTGGGGGTAATTCAGTTGTGTGCTACGCCGACTGCGCACGTACCAGCCAGTTACTGTAATGCTGACATCACACGTTTTGCCTTTCATCTCTATGGGGCGCGAGGGAAAACTTGCGATGCTGGCGGTGGCAAAGGGGCCATTAGGGAATGGGACATTGCATCAATGCCGGGAAGCTGAATTCTCACCATTGAATTAAAGACCCCCTATCCGTAATAACATTAGTCGCCATTTTAAACTAGTGTTACACGCATCTGACCATAAAGCAGGATGGAGATGGGAGTTGCAGGTGAAGGACCGGCTGTTACCTATCACTACTATATAGTGATATTGGCAGTGGCGTAACTAGAAATTTTTCTCCCCCAAGCCCAAAAAATTATTCGGCGCCCCCTCCCCCCCCCCCCCCCCCCCCATAATTGGCAGCAGTAAAGGAGCAAATATGCGCGCGCCGGCAAAAAAAAGGGTGTGGCTTCGTTGAAATGGGCGTGGCATCACATAAAGGGGCGTGGTATTGCAGGAAAAGACTAACTTATACCCCAGTTTTGCAACCTGCACGCCCAGACGTTGGCCACCACAGGAAAGAAAAATAATCCTGATTCATGCCCCTTACATTATTTGTCATTTTTCCTCCTTATAGTAATGCCCAGTATACATTATGCCACATACTGCAATGGCCCTTATACATTATGCCACACACAATAATGCACATGACACAATATGCACACACTGTAATGCCCCCGACACATTATGCCACACACCGTAATGCCTGTTTACACATTATGCCACACACCGTAATGCCTGTGACACATTATGACAGGAATCGCAATGCCCGTTATACATTATGCTACACACTGCAATGCCCCTGATACATTATAGCACATACAATGTCTGTGACACATTATGACACACACCGCAATGACCCTGAGACATTATACCACATACCACAATGATCGTGATATAGTATACAACACACCGTAATGCCTGACACATTATGACACACACCGCAATGTCCGTGATACATTATGCCACACACCGTAATGCCCATTACACATTAAGTTCTACAGTAAGGCTTCTAATTACTTTTAAATTACCTGCTCGTTGCCAGGGGTTTCATGCTCTTGGTTCCATGCACGGTGCCAGGGATTTTCATGCTCAGGGTGTCATGCTCGTTGCCAGGGGTTTCATGCACTGGGTGTCATGCTCGTTGCTAGGGGGTAGTGCTTGTTGGTAGGGCCGTGCTCCCAGTGCCACATATGCCCCCAGTGCCAGGTATATGCCCCCAGTGCCAGATATTCCCCCACAGTGCCACATAAGCCCCCTCAGTGCCTGCTCCCCCAGTGCCAGATATTCCCCCACAGTGCCAGGTATATACCCCCAGTGCCAGATATTCCCTCACAGTGTCACATAAGCCCCCTCAGTGCCTGCTCCCCCCAGTGCCAGGTATATGCCCCCAGTGCCAGATATTCCTCCACACAGTGCCAGGTATATGCCCCCAGTGCCAGATATTCCCCCACAGTGCCGCCAGGTACATGCCCTCAGTTCCAGATATTCCCCCACAGTGCCTGCTCCCCTATTCCCCCCCCCCCCCGCTCCTTTGTGTTGGAGGGACACGGAGGGCACAGCGCGTGCCTCTCCCGTGTCCTTCCTGGCTCTCCTGCGGGTCTAATAAAGGACGTGCCGGTTCGTGAGCCAATCAGAGCTCACGAACGGCACTTCCTTTATTAGACCGGCCGTAGAGCCAGGAGGGACACTGGAGAGGCGCGCGCGGTGCCCTCCGTGTCCCTCCAACAGAGCAGCGGAGGGAAGGAGACCGCAGATTGACATGCGGACACTCGTCCGCATGTCAATCTGTTCTAAGTCAGTGGCGCCCCCGCAGCCCCTCGCCCCCAAGCCACCGCAAGGACTGCGGGGGCAGTAGTTACGCCACTGGATATTGGGGTAGAATCAGTTCCCTCAGAGAGGGGAGTATAGGATTACTATGATGATTCAATTACCTTGGGTTAGGAATATATGGTAGTATTGGGGGGAGATGTATTTTCCTGGTACAGATTGTGCCGGTATTCCTCTTCCGGGATCGGTATGAAATACCTCCAATCAAAATCCCGATGGTCGAAATCCCAACAGCAATTGACCGACGGTCAAAATCCTGACAAGGTCAAAATCCCGACATGGACAAAATACCGATATTTAAAATACCGACAAGGTCAAAATACCGACATGTAAAATGCCAACATGTAAAATACCAATATGCGGTTTACATTGTTTTGTGTGTGTATGTCGACATGGACACCATATAAGTGTACCGCTGCGCTCGCCATGCTTCGGGCACGGTGCCTTGCTGCGCTCGGCACACTATTATATTCCCCCTCCAGGTCCACTGGGATGGTAAAGTATGAACAAGTCGGTTTCAATGAAAAAACCATGAAAAACTCATGTCGGTATTTTGACCTGTCAGTATTTAGACCTTGTCTGTATTATAAATGTCGGCATTTTGTCCATGTCGGGATTTTGATTGGAGGTACATTGACTGCATCCCCCTCTTCCTGCTTAGTCTCTTTACAGAGGCGAAGCAGGGAGCGGTAGCGACGAGATGTATTAACATTTCAGATGCTGGAGTGGGGGAGTGAAAACTCCTCCCTCCGGCAATCCATGTCACAGCCCATAGCACATCAGCTTAATGCTGTGTCTCTCCTCCCTGCTGGTTCCACTGGGCTTGCGCAAGAAAAAAAATACAGTGGCTGCGAATGGGGCAACGACACCTGCAGCTGTCGAAATAGATAGCTGCAGGTGTCAGAACGGTCACGACCACTGACCGCTCATACATGGGCTGGAACATAGGCGCACTATCTTGTAGCTATCATTTAGCACACATCTCCGCAGTAACCATCGGTTGCATTGTTCGCAGCCATACGCCATCTGAATAAGACTAAGCTTACTCAGAGTGACCGCCGAAACTCCTCAGCTGGGTCCAGGAAATCTGCATCAGAAATCAGAAAACAAAGAACCTGCCCATGGCACGCCTACAAAACGGTCCACGTTGCCGCCCCCATCCTGCCCCTAAATAGAGGCTTGGGGGCACTGCATTCGATTTGGCAGTGAATCAGGACCAATGATACCAGTGTGGTTCATTTTCCGCTGAGTTTGATATATAGTGATACTGTAACTAGGTGGGACTTAGGGGTATACTTACTCCAACGGGAGCCCGCCCTGGCAAAGTAGCGATAAAGTGATTTATATCACGGTCATTTTACTGTCAGATCTGTGAAACACTGTTCATGACTGTCACCTTAATAAATAGACCTCTAAGTCACTTTAGAGAAGGAAAATGTATTAATATTATGGGGTGAGCGAGATTGTTACCTCATTTAGGGTGTATGTAATGCTACTAAAAGCAAGATGAATTTACCTCACGGGACAGAGTAGTACACTAACCCAGTGGTTCTCAAACTCGGTCCTCAGGACCCCACACAGTGCATGTTTTGCAGATAACCCAGCAAGTGCACAGGTGTATTAATTACTCACTGACACATTTTAAAAGGTCCACAGGTGGAGCTAATTATTACACTTGTGATTCTGTGAGGAGACCTGCAAAACATGCACTGTGTGGGGTCCTGAGGACCGAGTTTGAGAACCTGTGCACTAATTATATGGAGTGGCAGGCTTTTTGCTTTAATACAGGACCCAGAGGCCTGATGTGTCGTCTAACATTAGTGATAATTTATAACAGGAAGTGTGTTATTCATTATACGACAAAACTTTTCCAATAATACCCTGAAACAATGGTGTTGAAATTATTATAGAAATTATGACAGGAGGGGGGCAATACACAATACTTACTAAATAAATGTATATAGGTTACTTCAGAACAGTGTAGATATCATACTAGAGGAACCTTGGGAGCCGGGTATACAGTGCTACCTGCAAGGTTTTTTTGTTAGCGTACATAAAATTCAAAACACAAATTTTAATCAAAGATGTTTAATTAAATAAAAAACAAAATTTAATAGCCCCTGATCTAACAAACCTACTGAATGTTTATAGAAGTAATTTTCTGTAAAATAATTTAACTTCAAGGAATATAAAAGTAAAAAAAAAAAAAACACGACATACAATCAACTTCCTGTGGGAAAGTGGCACATACCCCAGATTACACACTGTTGTAAGAAAAGCATTTGGTGAATGCAGCACGATAGGAAAATAATACAGTAGGGGGTAAATTTACTAAAGCTTCTAAGGGGTAAATTTACTAAGATGGGAGGAGTTCTATTTAAGATGCGATGTTGCCCATAGCCACCAATCAGAATCCAGGTAATATCTTCTAGAAGGTGCTAGATAAATGAGAAGTAGAATCTGATTGGTTGCTATGGGCAACATCCCATCTTAAATAGAACTCCCATCTTAGTAAACTTACCCCTAAAAGTGAAAAGAAGTGATGTTGCCCTTAGTAAACAAGGAGAATCTCTCTATCATTTCCTAGGATGCAAAAAATAAATTATAGAGAGAACCTCATTGGTTGCTGTGGGCAACATCACTTCTTAGAAGCTTTAGTAAATGTACCACTAGCTGCAGTGACAGAAAGCCATTGTTGTAGACCCCCTCCCCTTGCTATTCCTGTAGTTCCTTTTTTCATCTTCCAGCAAGGGGATGTAATAGAGTCCGAGATCGCCAGACGTGCCGGTTGCTGGCCGATCTCGGACTATTTTTTAAAGGGGCAATCACTTACAAGGCAAAACCACGCCTTGTAAGTGTTTGCTCCTTTAAAAAACCTCCAAGATCGGCCAGCATCTCAGACGCCATTACATCCCGCTGCATATGTTTAAAAAATTCAACTCAAACATAAAAAAATAGTTTTTCTTCAAAAGTGCCTATACAGTCTAATTTTGTTCTTTCATAGAAATGTGTCCCTGACCTTCTTACTTCATGTTTGTTGCAATTTTTTATATTCATATAGTAAGTGCAATGGATTTCTTTTAAAATTAGAAAAACACTAAAAAAACTCTTCTTTGGCTAAAACTAGCATTATTGCATAGTCTCTTTACATTTTAAATGTAAAACGTTTGTAGAAAGGTTTCCAGTGGACGTTGACTCTTCTTCCTGCTTCGTGTTTATAGAGATTGGAACACGAGTTATGGTGCCAGCCGGGCAGAGTGTAGCCAATCACCAATTTTAATGGCGATTTCCTGAAGACAAAAAATTAATTGTTAGAATATTTGTGTAGATTGCTCTTTCGGTTACAAAACATAAGGGCTGATGCAGAGATGTATGTGCGCCTGTTAGCAGTGTGTGTTTTTCTGCCTTTTCGCACTGCGCATGCTACAGGTCTGTGCGCACGCAAATGTGGGCCAAGCAAAGCCATACCCATTTTACGTGCACCTCCAGTTATGACGGGTATCCGGTATTTAGGTCGACAACGCTTAGGTCGACATGCATTAGGTCGACACAAGAAACGGTCAACATGAGTTTGTCACTTTTGCGTACTTTTTTGTTCGTGCACGTACTGCGGGAGCGCAAATGTCCGATGTCAGTTCAACTCAGCCTGATGCTGTCAATGTATAAATCTATAACTGTAGTGGTTTGGTCCTAATTGGATTCTTTTCTGACCTCTCGAGCTTTCCGCAGAGACGCAGGATCCGTTGGGCGAGAAGGACCCATGTTTGCACAGTGGGCAGTGCCGTTGATAAAGATGGCGATTTCAGAGTGAGACTGATTCTTCAAAACACTGAGTGCGTGCCAGGGATCCACATCACCTGCAGGCGAGAGGTACAATTGGCATTAGTCTACAGAAGGAAGATGGTGAAATAGTGTGTATTCCAAACCATGTAAAAAGCCATGTATCCAATTTCTTTAAGATTTTTTAATTTCTCTGGGTATATATATAATGCAAGTTTGATTACAGTTATTTTAGCTTTGTAACCCACTGATTAACAGAGGCCAAACCCACCAGAAACCTGCCAAGAAAACACACGTTAGAATAGAATATTACTGAATATCATTGCACATTTAGGTATATTCAATTAAAGACGGATCCATTCCGACATGTATTTGTCGGAATGGATCCAACAACCCATATTCAATCCCATCTAAAATTCGACTTTTTCAAGTCGAATTTAGATGGGACCCAGAGGAGGAGAGGGGGAGGCGAGACGCGGGGGGGCAGCCGGCGGGCATACAGGGAAGATCAGCGCTACAGTAGTGCTACAGCAGGATGTCACTCAGCCGCCCGACCTCACGGCAGCTTCCACCTGGCTCCAGCAGCGTGCTGGAGCCGGGTGGAAGCTGCTGTGTAGCCGGGCGGATGAGTGACATCCAGCTGCAGCGCTACTGTAGCGCTGATCTCCCTGTATGCCAGCCGGCTGTCCCCCCGTCTCCCTGCGGCTTTCCCCCGTCGCCTCCTCCGGGTCCGCATCTCAGTCCGACATCATTTTGATGTCGGACGGAGATTGTCGAAAAGAGGGCCAAAACCGGTCAGATTTGGCCACGTTTTCGACATCAACACGTGGATCGGCAGCTATTCCACCGATCCACGTGCTTTTCGACAAGTCGAATTTATCGACTTGTCGAAAAATTTAGCAAAATATTGAATAGGTCGAATCAGGATTCGACCTTAAAAAGTCGAAAACTGCCGTCTTTTCGACAGACGGCAGTTTTCGACTTCAATTGAATATACCCCAATGTTTTAGACTATGAAAAGAAACCCCAGATTTATCAAGTAGAGATTTTGAAAAGTGCTGGAAAACCTGGCCAAAAAAACACTAGGCTCAAATAGGTGTGGCCTGCTGAAACAGCAGGAGAACAGAATGACTTTGACAGGCAAGACTGATTGACAAGAATATCATCCAATGGGTTTTGGAGGATTTTGAGGTCTCTCACTAGACATGACTGGATTTATTTTATTTTTTTTAACAGAAATACACAAATAGAAACATTAGAATATAAAAACACAAACACACAACCACACCACACTCACATACAAAATAACCCCACACAGACTATATGGAAAATTCACCTCATATAGACAATATACAGAAAAAGAAATTACAACTTAAAAAATAAATAAACAAAAACTCCCCACTAATTACAATTAGCAATCACTTTATATCTTTCTCCTTCTCCACTTAAACACCTCATAAACACTCAAAGTGAAAATAGACAGATGTCAACAGCATGGTGCTCTGTATAAGATATAGGGCAGTATTCAACTGAAGTCGGAACTGCTGTCTAGTCGGACAGACAGCAGTTTCCGACATTTTTAGGCTGAATCACGATTCGACCTATTCAATGGAGTTGCCGTTTTTCTGACTTGTCAGCAATTCCGACTTGTCGGAAAACATGTGGATTTGTGGATTAGCCGCGGATCCACATGTTTTGTAGAATTTGCAGTCAAATCAGACAGGTTTTAGTCCCATTTTCGACAATGTCAATCTGACTTTGAAAAAAAGTCGGATTGACATTGTCGAAAACGGGCAAAATCAGTCGGATTTGCCCGCAAATTGAATACTGCATTGTCGAATACTCTCCGTTGGAGAGGATCCGACATGCATTGAATACTGCCCATAGAGTAACACCAAGAAAGGATTATGAATAATGGGGGTAATTCTGAGTTGATCGCAGCAGCAATTTTGTTAGCAGTTGGGCAAAACCGTGTGCAGTGCAGGGGGGACAGATATAACATTTGCAGAGAGAGTTAGATTTAGGTGGGTTATTTTGTTTCTGTGCAGGGTAAATACTGGCTGCTTTATTTTTACACTGCAATTTAGATTTCAGTTTGAACACACCCCACCCAAATCTAACTCTCTCTGCACATGGTATATCTGTCCCCCCTGCAGTGCACATGGTTTTGCCCAACTGCTAACAAAATTGCTGCTGCGATCAACTCAGAATTAGGCCCAATAGCTTCTAATCCACAGTGTTCTCAGTAGAAACCACCGACATATAGAACAAGCCACGGCGGGTCCTCCTTTCTAAACCAACTCTGATTTACCGTGGATTATGTGTAGACATCAAAACCGACATTTGAATGAAAACTGCAGTGAATCAGCAGTGGTTTGCGGTCGGTTCTAAATGATACCAATCCATCATTTTGTAAATTTAGCCCATAGTTACCAATGGGAGAGTCTACTTGTGATGTAATTTACAAAACATATGGGATGTATGTGCATCATTTCATATATTTGTTGCCCTTGTACAGGGGCGCAACTACAATGGGTGCAGGGGCCGCAGCCTCTATGGGACCAGAAGGTGAGGGAGGCTTGGCCATGCTAGGTCACCTTTGTTCCCAAGGCCACCCCTATGTCCCCACTCTGCTCTCAAAGTCTCAGCCAGCACATGCCCCAAACTGCACATGCTCAGACGTACCCCCTCCCCCCTCTTTGCTGTTTTGAGAAAAGATCAATAGGCTCAGATGGCTACCATGCCATCGCCACTATGAGTCTCAGCAATGCACTGCTCCGCCCCTACCCTTGTATAGGACAAAAACTGTTCAGCTTTGTTGGTTACAGTTACTTCAAACAAGCAGTTATGTGTTGTATCCAAGGGCAACAGAAATAAACAGTATTGTCTGAATGATATAAAGGCTGGTGAAAACCAGTAAGATGAAACGGGAATGCACAGTGTGCAAACAACATATTAGCTTTATCTGACAGTGGAAAACTCAGTGGAAAACTCCTTTAAGCAAGGAATAAACGTTTGAGACATTTTCTCTCAAACCTGTAACCATCCTAGTTTTGTTCAGCAAGATGCTGCTTTAAAAGAAAATGCACCACGTATTATTTAAAAAAATCAAAGACAATTTCCAGTATAAAGTCTCTTTAAAAACATATGTTGTAAGAACTGTACCATTAAGGGGTATATTCAATTGAAGTCGAAAGCTGGCGTCTGTCGAAAATACGCCAGTTTTTTCGACTTTTTTAGGTCGGAAGATGTTCCGACCTATTCAATATAACCCCAAATTTTTCGACAAGGCGGAATAGCTGCCAATCCACGTGCTTGTGTCAAAAACGGGGCCACCTTTTCGCCCATCTCAGTTCGACTTTAAAAAAAGTCGAAGTGAGATGGGGAGAGCCGAGGCGGGGATGGGGAGAGCAGAGGCGGGGATGGGTGGGCAGCGCCGGAGATTGTGTCACAAAGCCGACGCTCACAGCAGCGTCCACCCGGCTCCAGCAAGCGAGACCTCGCTTGTTGGAGCCGGGTGGACGCTGCCGTGAGCGGCGGCTGTGATGCAGGGAGGGACGGGGAGAGGCAGACAGACTGAGGGGGGAGACGAGGGAAAGCCACGGGCAGACGGGGGAGAGCAGCGCTACAGCAGCGACTAAAAGGCCTCTGCTGTAGTGCTCCTCTCCCCCGTCTGCCCGCGGCTCTCCCCCGTCTTCCCACCCGCATCTCAATTCGACTTTTTTAAAAGTCGAATTGAGATGTCATTGAATAGCCCAGGTCGGATCCATTCCGACAAATGAATGTCGGAATGGATCTGACTTCAATTGAATATACCCCCAAGTAGTACATTCATACAAATTTACTGTTATTATGTATTCATTAATATATATGGGGATTTAGTACCATTAACAAATATTATCCTGCTGGATTTGGGATGATCAGCTCCATAAAATTCATTAGTGAATTGGACGGACTGACTGACGGACATGGCAGGGATCTGGAAGACTTGTGAGCAGAGGTCCAGCTGGGAGTTCAGAGATATGAGAGGGGAGAACGGACAAGAGCTGTCCTCACAGGTCTGATCTGTGGAATGGAGGGAATATAATCGGAGATTAATGAAATACAGTATAATTATATATATACACACACATACATACATACATACATACACACACACACACACACACACACACACACACAGTTCTATGGCACTTACAGTACCCAAATTCTGTACAAGTTTGGTAATACCACTGCCGTTCCCCAACCCCCACCGGGCTCAGCTCAGTATTTCTCAAGTCTGACAATGTTTTCTCATGCGAGTTCTCCACACACTTCAGGCCTATGAAATTCATGTACATCTGAAAAATACAAATACATTGTTTTTATTTATTTAATTTTAACCAAATAGTTTTGATGCAGAAACAAGTCCCGTGCGCACATTCATAAACTCAATACAAAAACAGTAATTCAACATATTTCAGTATACATGCTCAAAGGGGCTGATTCAGACGGAATGACGATGATGTACGCAGGAGAGTGATTGTTTTGCCCCTGTGCATGCGTCAGTATCGCACTGTACAGGTGCGGTGAAGGTCTGCGAAAAAGGTCACAGTGAGGCTTTATTCGCAAAGTGATTGGCAGCCAGGCACCATTTGTGGGCGGTAACGAGTGGGAGGTTTACTAAAATGTAGGAGTGTCGCAACCAGTTTTGGTTCGTCTATCCTATATCCAGTCAAAAAGGCCCCATTATCTCCGTTCCATCAGCTAGTGGACATCTCAACACAAATCCCATCGGTGGCGACATTTGCATCATTTCGCACAGCAGCTACATATGGGATCGCTGCTGCAAAGGCATTATGCATACTTCTTTTTGTGCAATAAAAAAGGGTAAAGTGTAAATATTAATTGGGATGGGGGTATAAAATAAAAAAATCTGGGATGGGCGGGTTGGAGTGGGGTATATTATATGTATTTAAAAAAATATTAAAATCCTAGCAATCTAGTAGAAATAGTGTATTAATAAATAATTAAGTAATTAAATGAAGCAGTATTGAATCGCATCACATGATATACTCGTGACCAGACTCTTGTGAACTCTCTGCAAGAGCTTGCATCCCAATTTTGATTACATTTGTCTCCTTTAAAACTAATGAGTGATTTTCTGCTATTGTAAACTGTAATCTATTCCTGACTGCAGTCATTGGCGGTGGTAAGGATCACTTCCGGTATTTTCCCATCATGCTTTTAGCCGCCCGAATAACATGGAACGGGAGTTTGTTAGAATTTCTTCTAAGAGTGATTGGTGTAACCAACAGGACTGCCAACAGACTGAAGGGATATCTAGCCTACAATAGGTCTTCTAGTGGTAGAAATCTCAGAATCTTAGGGCCTGTCCGTTAAATATGAGAGAAATCTCTTGTTTGGGAACAATCTCTCCAAAACGAGAGTAGATGATGGATATATTTTAGGACTTTATTTCATGTCAAAAAACAGCAATTTTTATAGGCAAAACTGGTTTATTTTGTCAACTACAACAAAATAAATTGCAGCTTTAAATCCTTTGGCAACGTTGATGAAAAATTAGCACTTTGGCAAACCTGTTATATTAACGGCCTGCCCTCCCCTCCCAAGTGGGTATGCAATTAGAGCCGTTTCTTTCGCCATATTCAATAGCAGGGCTGTTTTTGCCTAGGCAAATAATTCAGCAGGAACATGTAGATTGTCGAACCCACATGTTTTCTCACCTGCGCTGGAGAAAACACTGGCCTTTTTACCAGTTTTGAGGCATTTTTCGCCAATGCCTTTTCACAAAAAAAATAAGAATTTACTTACCGATAATTCTATTTCTCGTAGTCCGTAGTGGATGCTGGGGACTCCGTCAGGACCATGGGGATTAGCGGCTCCGCAGGAGACAGGGCACAAAAGTAAAAGCTTTAGGATCAGGTGGTGTGCACTGGCTCCTCCCCCTATGACCCTCCTCCAAGCCTCAGTTAGGATACTGTGCCCGGACGAGCGTACACAATAAGGAAGGATTTTGAATCCCGGGTAAGACTCACACCAGCCACACCAATCACACTGTACAACCTGTGATCTGAACCCAGTTAACAGCATGATAACAGCGGAGCCTCTGAAAAGATGGCTCACAACAATAATAACCCGATTTTTGTAACAATAACTATGTACAAGTATTGCAGACAATCCGCACTTGGGATGGGCGCCCAGCATCCACTACGGACTACGAGAAATAGAATTATCGGTAAGTAAATTCTTATTTTCTCTGACGTCCTAAGTGGATGCTGGGGACTCCGTCAGGACCATGGGGATTATACCAAAGCTCCCAAACGGGCGGGAGAGTGCGGATGACTCTGCAGCACCGAATGAGAGAACTCCCGGTCCTCCTCAGTCAGGGTGTGCCCCTGACCAAGTAGCTGCTCGGCAAAGTTGTAAAGCCGAGACCCCTCGGGCAGCCGCCCAAGATGAGCCCACCTTCCTTGTGGAATGGGCATTTACATATTTTGGCTGTGGCAGGCCTGCCACAGCATGTGCAAGCTGAATTGTACTACACATCCAACTAGCAATCGTCTGCTTAGAATCAAGAGCACCCAGTTTATTGGGTGCATACAGGATAACAGCAAGTCAGTTTTCCTGACTCCAGCCGTCCTGGAAACCTATATTTTCAGGGCCCTGACAACATCTAGCAACTTGGAGTCCTCCAAGTCCCTAGTAGCCGCAGGTACCACAATAAGCTGGTTCAGGTGAAACACTGACACCACCTTAGGGAGAAACTGGGGACGAGTCCGCAGCTCTTCCCTGTCCGAATGGACAATCAGATATGGGCTTTTGTGAGACAAAGCCACCAATTCTGACACTCGCCTGGCCGAGGCCAGGGCCAACAGCATGGTCACTTTCCATGTGAGATATTTCAAATCCACAGATTTGAGCGGTTTAAACCAATGTGATTTGAGGAATCCCAGAACTACGTTGAGATCCCACAGTGCCACTGGAGGCACAAAAGGGGGTTGTATATGCAGTACTCCCTTGACAAACTTCTGGACTTCAGGAACTGAAGCCAATTCTTTCTGGAAGAAAATCGACAGGGCCGAAATTTGAACCTTAATGGACCCCAATTTGAGGCCCATAGACACTCCTGTTTGCAGGAAATGCAGGAATCGACCGAGTTGAAATTTCTTCGTGGAGCCTTCCTGGCCTCACACCACGCAACATATTTTCGCCACATGTGGTGATAATGTTGTGCGGTCACCTCCTTCCTGGCTTTGACCAGGGTAGGAATGACCTCTTCCGGAATGCCTTTTTCCCTTAGGATCCGGCGTTCAACCGCCATGCCGTCAAACGCAGCCGCGGTAAGTCTTGGAACAGCCATGGTACTTGCTGAAGCAAGTCCCTTCTTAGCGGCAGAGGCCATGAGTCCTCTGTGAGCATCTCTTGAAGTTCCAGGTACCAAGTCCTTCTTGGCCAATCCGGAGCCACGAGTATAGTTCTTACTCCTCTACGTCTTATAATTCTCAGTACCTTGGGTATGAGAAGCAGAGGAGGGAACACATACACTGACTGGTACACCCACGGTGTTACCAGAACGTCCACAGCTATTGCCTGAGGGTCTCTTGACCTGGCGCAATACCTGTCCAGTTTTTTGTTCAGGCGGGACGCCATCATGTCCACCTTTGGTCTTTCCCAATGGTTCACAATCATGTGGAAGACTTCCCGATGAAATCCCCACTCTCCCGGGCGTCGGAATGAACACTGCTGACAGTGCTATCACCTGATTTTCCGCCCAGCGAAGAATCCTTGCAGTTTCTGCTATTGCCCTTCTGCTTCTTGTGCCGCCCTGTCTGTTTACGTGGGCGACTGCCGTGATGTTGTCCCACTGGATCAATACCGGCTGACCTTGAAGCAGAGGTCTTGCTAAGCTTAGAGCATTGTAACTTGCCCTTAGCTCCAGTATATTTATGTGGAGAGAATTCTCCAGACTTGATCACACTCCCTGGAAATTTTTTTTTTTTTTTTTTCCTTGTGTGACTGCTCCCCAGCCTCTCAGGCTGGCATCCCTGGTCACCAGGACCCTTCCTGAATGCCGAATCTGCGGCCCATTAGTAGATGAGTACTTTGCAGCCACCGCAGAAGAAACACCCTTGTCCTTGGAGACAGGGTTATCCGCTGATGCATCTGAAGATGCGATCCGGACCATTTTTCCAGCAGATCCCACTGAAAAGTTCTTGCGTGAAAACTGCCAAATGGAATCGCTTCGTAAGAAGCCACCATTTTCCCCAGGACCCTTGTGCAATGATGCACTGACACTTTTCCTGGTTTTAGGAGGTTCCTGACTAGCTCGGATAACTCCCTGGCTTTCTTCTCCGGGAGAAACACCCTTTTCTGGACTGTGTCCAGAATCATCCCTAGGAACAGCCGATGTGTCGTCGGAAACAACTGCGGTTTTGGAATATTTAGAATCCACCCGTGCTGTCGTAGAACTACTTGAGATAGTGCTACTCCGACCTCCAACTGTTCTCTGGACCTTGCTCTTATCAGGAGGTCGTCCATTTTCTTTGAAGAAGAATCATCATTTCGGCCATTATCTTGGTAAAGACCCTGGGTGCCGTGGACAATCCAAACGGCAGCGTCTGAAACTGATAGTGACAGTTCTGTACCACGAACCTGAGGTACCCTTGGTGAGAAGGGCAAATTGGGACATGGAGGTAAGTATCCCTGATGTCCCGGGACACCCTATAGTCCCCTTCTTCCTGGTTCGCTATCACTGCTCTGAGTGACTCCATCTTGATTTGAACCTTTGTAAGTGTTCAAATATTTCAGATTTAGAATAGGTCTCACCGAGCCTTCTGGCTTCAGTACCACAACATAGTGTGGAATAATACCCCTTTCCTTGTTGTAGGAGGGGTACTTTGATTATCACCTGCTGGGAATACAGCTTGTGAATTGTTTCCAATACTGCCTCCCTGTCGGAGGGAGACGTTGGTAAAGCAGACTTCAGGAACCTGCGAGGGGGAAACGTCTCGACTTTCCAATCTGTACCCCTGGGATCCTACTTGTAGGATCCAGGGGTCCTGTACGGCCCCAGCGTCATGCTGAGAAACTTGGCAGAAGCGGTGGAGGCTTCTGTTCCTGGGAATGGGCTGCCTGCTGCAGTCTTCTTCCCTTTCCTCTATCCCTGGGCAGATATGACTCTTATGGGGACGAAAGGACTGAGGCTGAAAAGACGGTGTCTTTTTCTGCAGAGATGTGACTTAGGGTAAAAACGGTGGATTTTCCAGCAGTTGCCGTGGCCACCAGGTCCGATGGACCGACCCCAAATAACTCCTCCCCTTTATACGGCAATACTTCTTTGTGCCGTTTGGAATCTGCATCACCTGACCACTGTCGTGTCCATAAACATCTTCTGGCAGATATGGACATCGCACTTACTCTTGATGCCAGAGTGCAAATATCCCTCTGTGCATCTCGTATATATAGAAATGCATCCTTTAAATGCTCTATAGTCAATAAAATACTGTCCCTGTCAAGGGTATCAATATTTTTAGTCAGGGAATCCGACCAAGCCACCCCAGCGCTGCACATCCAGGCTGAGGCGATCGCTGGTCGCAGTATAACACCAGTATGTGTGTATATACTTCTTAGGATAATTTCCAGCCTCCTATCAGTTGGCTCCTTGAGGACGGCCCTATCCGGAGACGGTACCGCCACTTGTTTTTATAAGCGTGTGAGCGCCTTATCCACCCTAAGGGGTGTTTGCCAACGCGCCCTAACTTCTGGCGGGAAAGGGTATACCGCCAATAATTTTCTATCGGGGGAAACCCACGCATCATCACACACTTCATTTAATTTATCTGATTCAGGAAAAACTACAGGTAGTTTTTTCACACCCCACATAATACCCTTTTTTGTGGTACTTGTAGTATCAGAAATATGTAACACCTCCTTCATTGCCCTTAACAAGTAACGTGTGGCCCTAAAGGAAAATACGTTTGTTTCTTCACCGTCGACACTGAAATCAGTGTCCGTGTCTGTGTCGACCGACTGAGGTAAATGGGCGTTTTAAAGCCCCTGACGGTGTTTGAGACGCCTGGACAGGTACTATTTTTTTGCCGGCCGTCTCTGTTGACATTATCACGTAATTCCTTGAATAAGCCATCCATTCCGGTGTCGACTCCCTAGAGAGTGACATCACCATTACAGGCAATTGCTCCGCCTCCTCACCAACATCGTCCTCATACATGTCGACACACACGTACCGACACACAGCACACACACAGGGAATGCTCTGATAGAGGACAGGACCCCACTAGCCCTTTGGGGAGACAGAGGGAGAGTTTGCCAGCACACACCAAAAACGCTATAATTATACAGGGACAACCTTTATATAAGTGTTTTTCCCTTATAGCATTTTAATATATATAGTCATATCGCCAAATAAGTGCCCCCCCTCTCTGTTTTAACCCTGTTTCTGTAGTGCAGTGCAGGGGAGAGCCTGGGAGCCTTCCCACCAGCATTTCTGTGAGGGAAAATGGCGCTGTGTGCTGAGGAGAATAGGCCCCGCCCCCTTTTCGGCGGGCTTCTTCTCCCGTTTTTCTGAGACCTGGCAGGGGTTAAATACATCCATATAGCCCCCAGGGGCTATATGTGATGTATTTTTAGCCAGAATAAGGTACTATCATTGCTGCCCAGGGCGCCCCCCCCAGCGCCCTGCACCCTCAGTGACCGCTGCTATGAAGTGTGCTGACAACAATGGCGCACAGCTGCAGTGCTGTGCGCTACCTTATGAAGACTGAAAAGTCTTCTGCCGCCGGTTTCTGGACCTCTTCACTTTTCGGCATCTGCAAGGGGGTCGGCGGCGCGGCTCCGGGACGAACCCCAGGGTGAGACCTGTGTTCCGACTCCCTCTGGAGCTATTGGTGTCCAGTAGCCTAAGAAGCCAATCCATCCTGCACGCAGGTGAGTTCACTTCTCTCCCCTAAGTCCCTCGATGCAGTGAGCCTGTTGCCAGCAGGACTCACTGAAAATAAAAAACCTAACAAAACTTTTACTCTAAGCAGCTCTTTAGGAGAGCCACCTAGATTGCACCCTTCTCGGCCGGGCACAAAAATCTAACTGAGGCTTGGAGGAGGGTCATAGGGGGAGGAGCCAGTGCACACCACCTGATCCTAAAGCTTTTACTTTTGTGCCCTGTCTCCTGCGGAGCCGCTAATCCCCATGGTCCTGACGGAGTCCCCAGCATCCACTTAGGACGTCAGAGAAAAGTGAAAACGCATTGGCGAAAATTTTCCTAAAAAAATGGGTGAGAACTGCCTCAATTGAATAGGCAAGGGGGCGAAATGAATAGCTCCCAGATTACTGGAGCTAATTGCATATCCCCTTATGTCTAACAATAATAAAGAGCATCAACTACATCATATGCCAGCCAAAGGCTTTTTCTCTGGTTTCTGGAATACAGTAGAGTGCGGATTGTCCCATATGCTGATGTAGCTATATTTATTTACCCTGTACTTGTCATATATTGTCGTCAACTGTAAGTTGCTGTTTTACTGTTTTCATTATTTGTTTATGTACTCTGTAATTGGGCACTGCTGAACCCTTGTGGCGCCATATAAATAAAGGATAATAATAATAATAATAATAATAATAATAATACTACTGTACGAGTCATAGAGGGATGCATATGAAGTAAGCTCATAACACCTATGGCCTGATTGTTAGGTGGGAGTAGAGCAAAAAAGAGCAAGTAACTGTACACCTGGACAAGGCATATTGCAATGCAAGGAGGTGCAAATACATTTATTCATATTTTTTTTTGCATGCAGGGTAAATACTGGCTGCTTTTGCATGTAGCCCACAAATACTGGGTGGCTTTGTTTTTACACTGCAATTTAGAATGGAGGTTGGACACGGCCCACTAAATCTAAATTTCTCTGCACATTTCAAATATGCCCCACCTGCAGTGCAGCATGGATTTGCCAAGATGCCCACTTATTACACTGTTTTGCTTTACTCCCACGCCAGAATCAAGCGCTTAATACTCAGGGGTGAATCCAATAGGCGGCAGGATTTTTTTTTTTTAAAGCACGCAGCGTGGTGTTTTTCCTGCATCCTCTGGGTTTTGCTATTCAATTGCAACTATTTTTTTTAAAATTGGTATTGCGGGTATTGGGAGCATGCATACCCACGGTAATACAAAAGTGGGCGCGAGGTCCGCAAGGTTTTTAATCTCGCTAAACTTCACGCCCAATTGAATTCCCTCCTTAGTGTCCATATTGACAAGGAAAACTTAATAACTGGCTTATATTTTTTTTTTTAAATCAGTCTTCCTGAAATAGAGCCTGGGGCTAGGGTAGAGACTAGGAAGAATCTCTAGCCTTGTCTGCTTTAATTTAAATCCATGAGAGGGTGCCTGGGGTATAAATGTATACACTTAGCATTACCGCAGAACATAATACCCTAGTAGACTGTCCTTCATATATTAATAACTTGGTTGCTTAAATAATCATACCTTCCAACATTCCAAAACATGAGATAGGGACTGTGTAGGCGTGTGGCCTGTTAAACACATCCCACACTAGGCCACGGCCCCTTGAGTATGACGTTTTTGGAGTCACGCCCCCATTTTCATGTCATGCTGGGAGCAAGCCTATCGCTCCAGCAGCTGCTGGCCTGCCCCCAGCCTCTTCCCTGCACTGAATAGACACCGCGCACATGCGAGCAGCATCAATTCACTTTCACCTGCGCTGCTGCAGACTGCACAGTACAGCACAGCAGCGGAAGTGACAGAGTGGCACAAAAAGAGGACAATGTATTCTTGCGCCACTCTCGTTCCAAAGAGATGGTAAATACTCAAAAGTCCAACGGAAAGTTCACAAAGTATGACACGTCAGTTCCAAACAGACTCAGTAGCTCTCAATAGGCATAAATGTGCAAAAGAGAGAAACATACAATAGATTAGGAACAATGGCCCTCATTCCGAGTTGATCGCTAGCTGCTGTTGTTGTTTGCTGCGTAGCGATCAGTTAAAAATACGGCAAAACTGTGCATGTACCGCAATGCGCACGCGCGACGTAAAGGTACAAAGAGCATTGTGGTTCTGCACAGGTTCTAGCCGAACGCAAGGAGATTGACAGAAAGTGGGAGTTTCTTGGTGTCAACTGACCGTTTTCTGGGAGTGTTTGGAAAAACACAGGCGTGGACGAGCAGGTATCTGACATCATTACTGTGTCATTCGTCGCAGCAGTCATCGCACAGAATAAGTAACTACAGCGCTGGTCTTGTTTTGCACAAAATGTGTTTGCTGCCGCTCTGCTGCACAGGCGTTCGCACCCCTGCAAAGCGAAAATACACTCCCCCGCGGGCGGCAACTATGTGTTTGCACGGCTGCTAAAAGTAGCTAGCGAGTGATCAACTCGGAATGAGGGCCAATAAATCTTCCTTAGCCACACCACATGTGCAGAGATGGAATTTACGTGGCTTCTCCAGAGGATAGACAAAGAAGATACACATCAGCAGAAGCGTGGACACGACATGTGGTAAGCACCACTGTGGAATTAGGTGTAAAATACTGGACGCTCACCAAGGACGTAAGTAAATCCCATATAAATCATTTACAGTGCATCCGGAAAGTATTCACAGCGCTTCACTTTATCCACATTTTGTTATGTTACAGCCTTATTCCAAAATGAAATAAATTAATTTTTTCCCTCAGAAGTCTTCATACAATAGCCCATAATGGCGTGAAAAAAGTTTTCTTGAGATTTTTGCAAATTTATAAAAAATACATAACTAAGAAATCACATGTACATAAGTATTCACAGCCTTTGCTCAATACTTTGTTGATGCACCTTTGGCAGTAATTACAGCCTCAAGTCTTTTTGAATATGATGCCACAAGCTTGGCACACCTATCTTTGGGCAGTTTCGCCCATTCCTGTTTGCAGCGCCTCTCAAGCTCCATCAGGTTGGATGGGAAGCATCAGTGCACAGCCATTTTCAGATCTCTCCAGAGATGTTCAAATCAGATTCAAGTCTGGGCTCTGGCTGGGCCACTCAAGGACATTCACAGAATTGTCCTGAAGCTACTCCTTTGATATCTTGGCTGTGTGCTTAGGGTCGTTGTCCTGCTGAAAGATGAACCGTCGCCCCAGTCTGAGATCAAGAGTGCTCTGGAGCAGGTTTTCATCCAGGATGTCTCTGTACACTGCTGCATTCATCTTTCCCTCTATCCTGACTAGTCTCCCAGTTCCTGCCACTGAAAAACATCCCCACATCATGATGCTGCCACCACCATGCTTCACTGTAGGGATGGTATTTGCCTGGTGATGGAGCGGTGCCTGGTTTCCTCCAAACATGACGTCTGGCATTCACACCAAAGAGTTCAATCTTTGTCTCATCAAACCAGAGAATTTTGTTTCTCGTGGTCTGAGAGTCCTTCAGGTGCATTTTGGCAAACTCCAGGCCGGCTGTCATGTGCTTTTTACTAAGGAGTGGCTTCCGTCTGACCACTCTACCATACTGGCCTGACTGGTGGATTGCTGCAGAGATGGTTGTCCTTTGGAAGGTTCTCCTCTCTCCACAGAGTGACCATTGGGTTCTTGGTCACCTCCCTGACTAGGGCCCTTCTCCCCCGAATGCTCAGTTTAGACGGCTGGCCAGCTCTAGGAAGAGTCCTGGTGGTTCCGAACTTCTTCCATTTACAGATGATGGAGGCCACTGTCCTCATTGGAACCTTCAAAGCAGCATATATTTTTCTGTACCCTTCCCCAGATTTGTGCCTCGAGACAATCCTGTCTCGGAGGTCTACAGACGATTCCTTTGACTTCATGCTTGGTTTGTGCTCAGACATGCACTGTCAAGTTTGGGACCTTATATAGACAGGTGTGTGCCTTTCCAAATCATGTCCAATCAACTGAATGTACCACAGGTGGACTCCAATTAAGCTGTAGGAACATCTCAAGGATGATCAGTGGAAACAGGATGCACCGGAGCTCAGTTTTGAGCTTCAGGGCAAAGTCTGTGAATACTTATGTACATGTGATTCCTTAGTTTTTTATTTTTTATAAATTTTGAAAAACCTAAAAAAAAAAAAAACTTTTTTCACGTTGTCATTATGGGATATCATGTGTAGAATTTGGAGGGAAACAATTAAATTTATTCCATCTTGAAATAAGGCTGTAACATAACAAAATGTGGAAAAAGCGAAGCGCTGTGAATACTTTCCGGATGCACTGTATATCTATCAAGTATACCTCCCTATGTAATCCTAACACCGGCACCTACCATGTTGATCCACTCACAAGAGTCCATGGGGTAAATTTACTAAGATGGGAGTTTTATTTAAGATGGGATGTTGCCCATAGCAACCAATCAGATTCAAGGTATTATCTCCTAGATGGTGCTAGATAAATGAGAATTAAAATCTGATTGGTTGCTATGGGCAACATCCCATCTTAAATAGAACTCCCATCTTAGTAAATTTACCCCCATGTGTAGTGGGACATGGTCTGCAGCAGCGTTTAATCACAGGGTGATCGGGGGCCATTCTGTTACTGTGTCGATAAAGTTATTGAAGTCATGTGACAGAGTGTCCTCCAACCTCCTGACTGCCTGCGGGACACCTAGGCTCACGGGTGGGACCTGGATAACGGGACTGTACAGCTGGAATTGTGACAGTTGGGAGGTAAAGAAATGAACATTACTCCCCAGCCTTTGATTTCTGTGCTCATTTCATGATTGTCAAATCTGTTCTTTCATTAAACAATATTGATGATAAACTGTGAAACTCACCATATTGACCGACTTCAGTCCTTCGTATGCAGAGTCTGCAGTGATCATGCTCCCGCACACCTTCTGCACATCGCTGCCTGCAGTCTCCTTGTTGTACTGGACAGCCCCCATGAATATATCTGCCAGATTGCTGACAAACTCTATATAATCATCGGGGGCACGGAGAGGCGCACAGGAGAAGAAGTCTTTTTCCAGCTGAGTGACATTCCCAGTCTGAAGCAGTCTGTCCACTATTCGGAAAGCATCTCTCACTTTGTCCAGACACTGCAAATAGATTAACATACACCTGTGACACTGCACAAAGGGATCTTAGTCACATCCTAATACAATTGTGGGCCCGATTCAGAGTTGTATGCAAACCCGATGTTTTTGCAGTTGAGCGATTATTGTCCGACTGCGCAGGCATCTCAGTCGCACATCGCAGGTGCCGCGACGGTCTTGCAACGTAAAGGTGGGTACACACTATTAGATATATCTGCAGATCAATTGATCTGCAGATATATCTATGTACGGATCGGGCAGTGTGCTGTGCATACACACAGCCCGATCCGTCGGGGGACTGACGTCATGAACTGGGCGGGCGGGCGCGAGCGCCCGCCCAGTTCACCTGTCAATCACCGCCGGCCGCCGCAGCATGTGTACGGGCGGTCGGACGACCGCCCCGTACACACACAGCGACGGGCCAATATATCGGTAGATATATTGGCTGTCGGCTGTGCTGCGCGGCCGACGCGATACGTCTGTGAACGACGGAGTTCACAGACGTATCGCCCGTACACACTGGCCGACGGTCCCGCGATGTATCAGCCGTTCAAGAGAACGGCCGATACATCGACCAGTGTGTACGGGCCTTAAGTCGCAGAGAAGATTTATTCGCAAAGTGACAGCCAGGGACCGTTTGGGGGTGGTAACGGGGAAGTGGTGACAAATATGCAGGCGTGTTTTTAGGGCGTGTCTCAGCCTGTGACTGCGATTCCGCACAGCTGCAATGACTGCGGCATGTTGTTTCCTGCAGCAGGGTGCGCGACCATAGGGCTATGAGAGCAGGACAGAGAACTCTATTGGCTGGGGCACTACTTTTTTCAAATAAAACTTACCTTTTATTGTAGTTGGGGCTCAAACATACACCAAAAAAATATTAAATCATATGTGCATTGCATTGAATCCACACTCAGCGCTGCAAAGATCTTCTACTCAATCCATTGTTAAAAAATGTATCAGTTGTCAATAATAGTATATCACCATGAACGTATAATAAGATTTTACTTACCGATAAATCTATTTCTCATAGTCCGTAGTGGATGCTGGGACTCCGTCAGGACCATGGGGAATAGCGGCTCCGCAGGAGACAGGGCACAAAATTTAAAAGTTTGACCACTAGGTGGTGTGTACTGGCTCCTCCCCCTATGACCCTCCTCCAAGCCTCAGTTAGGATACTGTGCCCGGACGAGCGTACACAATAAGGAAGGATTTTGAATCCCGGGTAAGACTCATACCAGCCACACCAATCACACTGTACAACCTGTGATCTGAACCCAGTTAACAGTATGATAACGTAGGAGCCTCTGAAAAGATGGCTCACAACAATAAACAACCCGATTTTTTTGTAACAATAACTATGTACAAGTATTGCAGACAATCCGCACTTGGGACGGGCGCCCAGCATCCACTACGGACTATGAGAAATAGATTTATCGGTAAGTAAAATCTTATTTTCTCTGACGTCCTAGTGGATGCTGGGACTCCGTCAGGACCATGGGGATTATACCAAAGCTCCCAAACGGGCGGGAGAGTGCGGATGACTCTGCAGCACCAAATGAGAGAACTCCAGGTCCTCCTTAGCCAGGGTATCAAATTTGTAGAATTTTACAAACGTGTTCTCCCCTGACCACGTAGCTGCTCGGCAGAGTTGTAATGCCGAGACCCCTCGGGCAGCCGCCCAAGATGAGCCCACCTTCCTTGTGGAGTGGGTATTGACAGATTTAGGCTGTGGCAGGCCTGCCACAGAATGTGCCAGTTGAATTGTGCTACAAATCCAACGAGCAATCGTCTGCTTAGAAGCAGGAGCACCCATCTTGTTGGGTGCATATAGTATAAACAGCGAGTCAGATTTTCTGACTCCAGCCGTCCTTGAAATATATATTTTCAATGCTCTGACAACGTCCAGCAACTTGGAATCCTCCAAATCGCTAGTAGCCGCAGGCACCACAATAGGCTGGTTCAGGTGAAACGCTGATACCACCTTAGGCAGAAAATGAGGACGCGTCCTCAATTCTGCCCTGTCCGAATGGAAAATCAGATATGGGCTTTTATACGACAAAGCCGCCAATTCTGACACTCTCCTGGCTGAAGCCAGAGCCAGTAGCATGGTTACTTTCCATGTAAGATATTTCAAATCTACCGATTTGAGTGGCTCAAACCAATGGGATTTGAGAAAATCCAATACTACATTGAGATCCCACGGTGCCACTGGGGGCACAACCGGGGGCTGTATATGTAGTACTCCTTTTACAAAAGTCTGGACTTCAGGAACTGAAGCCAATTCTTTCTGGAAGAAAATCGACAGGGCCGAAATTTGAACCTTAATGGACCCTAATTTGAGGCCCATAGATAATCCTGTTTGCAGGAAATGTAGGAATCGACCCAGTTGAAATTCCTCTGTCGGGGCCTTCCTGGCCTCACACCATGCAACATATTTTCTCCAAATGCGGTGATAATGTTGTGCAGTCACCTCCTTCCTGGCTTTGACCAGGGTAGGGATGACCTCTTCCGGAATGCCTTTTTCCTTTAGGATCCGGCGTTCAACCGCCATGCCGTCAAACGCAGCCGCGGTAAGTCTTGGAATAGACACGGTCCCTGCTGAAGCAGATCCCTTTTTAGAGGTAGAGGCCACGGGTCTTCCGTGAGCATCTCCTGAAGTTCCGGGTACCAAGTCCTTCTTGGCCAGTCCGGAGCCACTAGTATCGTTCTTACTCCCCTTTGCCGTATAATTCTCAGTACCTTGGGTATGAGAGGCAGAGGAGGGAACACATACACTGACTGGTACACCCATGGTGTTACCAGAGCGTCCACAGCTATTGCCTGAGGATCTCTTGACCTGGCGCAATACCTGTCCAGTTTTTTGTTGAGGCGGGACGCCATCATGTCCACCATTGGTCTTTCCCAATGGACCACAATCATGTGGAAGACTTCTGGATGAAGTCCCCACTCTCCCGGGTGAAGATCGTGTCTGCTTCCCAGTTGTCCACTCCCGGAATGAACACTGCCGACAGTGCTATCACATGATTTTCCGCCCAGCGAAGAATCCTTGCAGCTTCTGCCATTGCCCTCCTGCTTCTTGTGCCGCCCTGTCTGTTTACGTGGGCGACTGCCGTGATGTTGTCCGACTGGATCAACATCGGCTGACCCTGAAGCAGAGGTTTTGCCAGGCTTAGAGCATTGTAGATTGCTCTTAGTTCCAGTATATTTATGTGAAGAGACGTTTCCAGGCTTGACCACACGCCCTGGAAGTTTCTTCCTTGTGTGACCGCTCCCCAGCCTCTCAGGCTGGCATCCGTGGTCACTAGGACCCAGTTCTGTATGCCGAATCTGCGGCCCTCCAACAGATGAGCACTCTGCAACCACCATAGCAGAGAGACCCTTGTCCTTGTCGACAATTTTATCCGCTGATGCATCTGCAGATGCGATCCGGACCATTTGTCTAGCAGATCCCACTGAAAAATTCGTGCATGGAATCTGCCGAATGGAATCGCTTCGTAAGAAGCCACCATTTTTCCCAGGACTCTTGTGCATTGATGCACAGACACTGTCCCTGGTTTTAGGAGGTTCCTGACTAGTTCGGATAACTCCCTGGCTTTCTCCTCTGGAAGAAATACCTTTTTCTGAACAGTGTCCAGAATCATCCCTAGGAACAGCAGACGTGTCGTCGGGATCAGTTGGGATTTTGGAAAATTCAGAATCCACCCGTGCTGTTGGAGCACTACTTGAGTTAGTGCTACTCCGACCTCCAGCTGTTCTCTGGATCTTGCCCTTATCAGGAGATCGTCCAAGTAAGGGATAATTAATACGCCTTCTCTTCGAAGAAGGATCATCATTTCGGCCATCACCTTGGTAAAGACCCTGGGTGCCGTGGACAATCCAAACGGCAGCGTCTGAAACTGATAATGACAGTTTTGTACCACGAACCTGAGGAACCCTTGGTGTGAAGGGCAAATTGGGACATGAAGGTAAGCATCCTTGATGTCCAAGGACACCATAAAATCCCCTTCTTCCAGATTCGCTATCACTGCTCTGAGTGACTCCATCTTGAACTTGAATTTTTGTATGTACAGGTTCAGAGATTTCAGATTTAAAATAGGTCTTACCGAGCCGTCCGGCTTCGGTACCACAAATAGCGTGGAGTAATACCCCTTTCCCTGTTGTAGAAGGGGTACCTTGACTATCACCTGCTGAGAATACAGCTTGTGAATGGCTTCCAATACCGTCGCCCTGTCGGAGGGAGACGTTGGCAAAGCAGACTTTAGGAACCGGCGAGGGGGAGACTTCTTGAATTTCAACCTGTAACCCTGAGATACTACCTGCAGGATCCAGGGGTCCACCTGCGAGTGAGCCCACTGTGCGCTGAAATTCTTGAGGCGACCCCCCACCGCCCCTGAGTCCGCTTGTAAGGTCCCAGCGTCATGCTGAGGCCTTTGCAGAAGCCGGGGAGGACTTCTGCTCCTGGGAAGGGGCTGCTTGGTGCAGTCTCTTACCCTTTCCTTTGCCTCGGGGCAAATATGAATGTCCTTTTGCTCGCTTGTTCTTATAGGAACGAAAGGACTGCGGCTGAAAAGACTGCGTCTTTTTCTGTTGGGAGGGGACTTGAGGTAAAAAGGTGGACTTCCCGGCTGTTGCCGTGGCTACCAAATCCGATAGACCGACCCCAAATAATTCCTCCCCTTTATACGGTAATACTTCCATATGCCGTTTGGAATCCGCATCGCCTGACCACTGTCGTGTCCATAGACTTCTTCTGGCAGATATGGACATCGCACTTACTCTTGATGCCAGAGTGCAGATATCCCTCTGTGCATCTCGCATATAAAGAAAAGCATCCTTTAATTGCTCTATAGTCAATAAAATACTGTCCCTATCCAGGGTATCAATATTTTCAGTCAGGGAATCCGACCAAGCCACCCCAGCACTGCACATCCAGGCTGAGGCGATTGCTGGTCGCAGTATAACACCAGTATGTGTGTATATACTTTTTAGAGTATTTTCCAGCCTCCTATCAGCTGGATCCTTGAGGGCGGCCGTATCAGGAGACGGTAACGCCACTTGTTTGGATAAACGTGTGAGCGCCTTGTCCACCCTAGGGGGTGTTTCCCAGCGCGCCCTAACCTCTGGCGGGAAAGGGTATAATGCCAATAACTTCTTTGAAATTAGCAGTTTTTTATCAGGGGTAACCCACGCTTCATCACACACGTCATTCAATTCCTCTGATTCAGGAAAAACTACAGGTAGTTTTTTCAGACCCCACATAATACCCCTTTTTGTGGTACTTGCAGTATCAGAGATATGCAAAGCCTCCTTCATTGCCGTGATCATATAACGTGTGGCCCTACTGGAAAATACGTTCGTTTCTTCACCGTCGACACTAGATTCGGTGTCCGTGTCTGGGTCTGTGTCGACCGACTGAGGCAAAGGGCGTTTTACAGCCCCTGACGGTGTTTGAGACGCCTGTACAGGTGCTAATTGGTTTGTCGGCCGTCTCATGTCGTCAACCGACTTTTGCAGCGTGCTGACATTATCACGTAATTCCATAAACAAAGCCATCCATTCCGGTGTCGACTCCCTAGGGGGTGACATCACCAATACCGGCAATTGCTCCGCCTCCACACCAACATCGTCCTCATACATGTCGACACACACGTACCGACACACAGCAGACACACAGGGAATGCTCTGATAGAAGACAGGACCCCACTAGCCCTTTGGGGAGACAGAGGGAGAGTTTGCCAGCACACACCAAAGCGCTATAATTATATAGGAACAACCTTATATAAGTGTTGTTTCCTTATAGCTGCTTAAATATATATAATATCGCCAAAAAATGCCCCCCCTCTCTGTTTTTTACCCTGTTTCTGTAGTGCAGTGCAGGGGAGAGCCTGGGAGCCTTCCTAGCAGCGGAGCTGTGTAGGAAAATGGCGCTGTGTGCTGAGGAGATAGGCCCCGCCCCCTATTTCGGCGGGCTCTTCTCCCGGTTTTTCTGAGACCTGGCAGGGGTGAAATACATCCATATAGCCTCAGGGACTATATGTGATGTATTCTATTTAGCCAGAAAGGTAATCTCATTGCTGCCCAGGGCGCCCCCCCCAGCGCCCTGCACCCTCAGTGACCGCTGGTGTGAAGTGTGCCTGAGCGCAATGGCGCACAGCTGCAGTGCTGTGCGCTACCTCATGAAGACTGAAAAGCCTTCAGCCGCCGGTTTCTGGACCTCTTCTTACTTCGGCATCTGCAAGGGGGTCGGCGGCGCGGCTACGGTGACCCATCCAGGCTGTGCCTGTGATCGTCCCTCTGGAGCTAGTGTCCAGTAGCCTAAGAAGCAAATCCATCCTGCACGCAGGTGAGTTCACTTCTTCTCCCCTAGGTCCCTCGTTGCAGTGAGCCTGTTGCCAGCAGGACTCACTGAAAATAAGAAACCTATCAAAACTTTTACTCTAAGCAGCTCTTTATGAGAGCCACCTAGATTGCACCCTGCTCGGACGGGCACAAAAACCTAACTGAGGCTTGGAGGAGGGTCATAGGGGGAGGAGCCAGTACACACCACCTAGTGGTCAAACTTTTAAATTTTGTGCCCTGTCTCCTGCGGAGCCGCTATTCCCCATGGTCCTGACGGAGTCCCAGCATCCACTAGGACGTCAGAGAAATATATAATACTCTAAAAAGAAAGTGACATATTGTACTCAGCCGTTCTTCATAGAGTTGAGTGATATCCTCTTATCTGTATACTCACATATTACATAAGTGGCAACACTTTGGTGATTGTAACCTTCCCACTAAAACTACATCCTGTTGCAGCAGACTTCACTCAACTGTATGCAGAACTGCTGACTACAATATGTCACATTCTTTTTACAATATTGTGTATATGTTCATGGAGATATATTATTATTGACAACTGATACATTTTTTTAACATTGCATTGAGTAGGAGATCTTTGCATCACTTAGGGGCCTATTTATCACCATCCGCATCCAGGATGCGGATGACTGGTGATAAAATCGCTCAAAATCGCACTGCGATACTTGATTACATCGCAGGGATGTACCAATTATCGCATGCAGGAACAGAGCTTGCGGTCAAGCTCTGTCCCTGCGATGCCTCTTCGCAGCATCATAAGGGTATTTTTCGTAAAAAATACCCCGATGTCCTGCTGCGCATGCGCCATCCCCCGCCGACATCACCGCTACCGCCACGGGCGCCGGGTCCTTCTCCTGCACTCTGACCCCCGGTGCTGTAAAGTGCGCTGCCGTTTTGCAGCGTCACTTTACTGCACCGGGATCACATTGCAGCATATGGGGGAACCGGCGCCCGGCAGCGTTCACCGGAGCAGCGGACACCGGCTCCCTGGACAGGTTAGTATGGGGTTTTTTTTCATTTTCTTTTCTCTTACGTCCTAGAGGATGCTGGGGACTCCGTAAGGACCATGGGGAATAGACGGGCTCCGCAGGAGACATGGGCACTAAAAAGAACTTTAGATATGGGTGTGCACTGGCTCCTCCCTCTATGCCCCTCCTCCAGACCTCAGTTAGAGCCTGTGCCCAGAGGAGACTGGGTGCACTACAGGGGAGCTCTCCTGAGTTTCTCTGAAAAGACTTTTGTTAGGTTTTTTATTTTCAGGGAGCACTGCTGGCAACAGGCTCCCTGCATCGAGGGACTGAGGAGAGAGAAACAGACACCTACTTAAATGATAGGCTCTGCTTCTTAGGCTACTGGACACCATTAGCTCTAGAGGGAGTCAGAACGCAGGTCTCTCCTCGCTGTTCGTCCCGGTGCCGCGCCGCTGTCCTCCTCACAGAGCCGGAAGATAGAAGCCGGGTGAGTATAAGAAGATAGAAGACTTCAGAGGCAGCAGAAGACTTCAGATCTTCACTGAGGTAACGCTGCGCGCCATTGCTCCCACACAGAACACACACGGCAGGCACTGATGGGTGCAGGGCGCAGGGGGGGCGCCCTGGGCAGCAATTTACACCTCTAGGACTGGCAAAAATAGATATATTGGCTCTGTCGGCTGTATATGGGCATCCCCCGCCAATCTTTGAATGGATTCGAGCGGGACCGAAGCCCGCCACTGAGGGGGCGGAGCTTGATCCCTCAGCACTAACCAGCGCCATTTTCTCCACAGCACACGCTGAGAAGCTGGCTCCCCGGACTCTCCCCTGCTGAACACGGTGATAGAGGGTTTTAAAGAAGGAAAATAAGAATTTACTTACCGATAATTCTATTTCTCGGAGTCCGTAGTGGATGCTGGGGTTCCTGAAAGGACCATGGGGAATAGCGGCTCCGCAGGAGACAGGGCACAAAAGTAAAGCTTTCCGATCAGGTGGTGTGCACTGGCTCCTCCCCCCATGACCCTCCTCCAAGCCAGTAAGTACTGTGCCCGGACGAGCGTACACAATAAGGGAGGAATTTTGAATCCCGGGTAAGACTCATACCAGCCACACCAATCACACCGTACAACTTGTGATCAAAACCAGTTAACAGTATGATAACAGAGGAGCCTCTGAAAGATGGCTTCCTAACAATAACCCGAATTAGTTAACAATAACTATGTACAATTATTGCAGATAATCCGCACTTGGGATGGGCGCCCAGCATCCACTACGGACTCCGAGAAATAGAATTATCGGTAAGTAAATTCTTATTTTCTCTATCGTCCTAGTGGATGCTGGGGTTCCTGAAAGGACCATGGGGATTATACCAAAGCTCCCAAACGGGCGGGAGAGTGCGGATGACTCTGCAGCACCGAATGAGAGAACTCCAGGTCCTCCTTAGCCAGAGTATCAAATTTGTAAAATTTTACAAACGTGTTCTCCCCTGACCACGTAGCTGCTCGGCAAAGTTGTAATGCCGAGACCCCTCGGGCAGCCGCCCAAGATGAGCCCACCTTCCTTGTGGAGTGGGCCTTTACAGATTTAGGCTGTGGCAGGCCTGCCACAGAATGTGCAAGTTGGATTGTGCTACAGATCCAACGAGCAATCGTCTGCTTAGACGCAGGAGCACCCATCTTGTTGGGTGCATACAATATAAACAACGAGTCAGATTTTCTGACTCCAGCTGTCCTTGCAATATATATTTTTAATGCTCTGACAACGTCCAGTAACTTGGAGTCCTCCAAGTCACTTGTAGCCGCAGGCACTACAATAGGCTGGTTCAGATGAAATGCTGACACCACCTTAGGGAGAAAATGCGGACGAGTCCGCAGTTCTGCCCTGTCCGAATGGAAAATCAGATATGGGCTTTTGTAAGATAAAGCTGCCAGTTCTGACACTCTCCTGGCCGAAGCCAGGGCTAGTAACATGGTCACTTTCCATGTGAGATATTTTAAATCCACCTTTTTTAGTGGTTCAAACCAATGAGATTTTAGAAATTCCAAAACCACATTGAGATCCCACGGTGCCACTGGAGGCACCACAGGAGGCTGTATATGCAGCACTCCCTTAACAAAAGTCTGGACTTCAGGAACTGAAGCCAATTCTTTTTGAAAGAAAATCGACAGGGCCGAAATTTGAACCTTAATAGATCCCAATTTGAGACCCATAGACAATCCTGATTGCAGGAAATGTAGGAATCGACCCAGTTGAAATTCCTCCGTCGGAGCACTCCGATCCTCGCACCACGCAACATATCTTCGCCAAATGCGGTGATAGTGTTGCACGGTTACTTCCTTCCTTGCTTTAATCAAAGTAGGAATGACTTCTTCCGGCATGCCTTTTTCCTTTAGGATCCGGCGTTCAACCGCCATGCCGTCAAACGCAGCCGCGGTAAGTCTTGAAACAGACAGGGACCCTGCTGAAGCAAGTCCCTCCTTAGAGGTAGAGGCCACGGATCTTCCGTGATCATCTCTTGAAGTTCCGGGTACCAAGTCCTTCTTGGCCAATCCGGAACCACTAGTATCGTTCTTACGCCTCTTTGCCGTATAATTCTCAATACTTTTGGTATGAGAGGCAGAGGAGGAAACACATACACCGACTGGTACACCCAAGGCGTTACCAGCGCGTCCACAGCTATTGCCTGCGGATCTCTTGACCTGGCGCAATACCTGTCCAGTTTTTTGTTGAGGCGAGATGCCATCATGTCCACCATTGGTCTTTCCCAACGGGTTACCAGCATGTGGAAGACTTCCGGATGAAGTCCCCACTCTCCCGGGTGAAGGTCGTGTCTGCTGAGGAAGTCTGCTTCCCAGTTGTCCACTCCCGGGATGAACACTGCTGACAGTGCTATCACATGATTCTCTGCCCAGCGAAGAATCCTTGCAGCTTCTGCCATTGCACTCCTGCTTCTTGTGCCGCCCTGTCTGTTCACATGGGCGACTGCCGTGATGTTGTCCGACTGGATCAACACCGGTTTTCCTTGAAGCAGAGGTTCTGCCTGGCTTAGAGCATTGTAGATTGCTCTTAGTTCCAGAATGTTTATGTGAAGAGACGTTTCCAGGCTCGTCCACACTCCCTGGAAGTTTCTTCCTTGTGTGACTGCTCCCCAGCCTCTCAGGCTGGCGTCCGTGGTCACCAGGATCCAATCCTGTATGCCGAATCTGCGGCCCTCCAATAGATGAGCACTCTGCAACCACCACAGAAGAGATACCCTTGTCCTTGGAGACAGGGTTATCCGCTGGTGCATCTGAAGATGCGACCCTGACCATTTGTCTAACAGATCCCTCTGGAAAATTCGTGCATGGAATCTGCCGAATGGAATTGCTTCGTAAGAAGCCACCATTTTTCCCAGGACTCTTGTGCATTGATGTACAGACACCTTTCCTGGTTTTAGGAGGTTCCTGACAAGCTCGGACAACTCCTTGGCTTTTTCCTCCGGGAGAAAAACCTTTTTCTGAACCGTGTCCAGAATCATCCCTAGGAACAGCAGACGAGTTGTCGGCATTAACTGGGATTTTGGAATATTCAGAATCCAGCCGTGCTGTTTTAGCACTTCTTGAGACAGTGCTAATCCCCTCTCTAGCTGTTCTCTGGACCTTGCCCTTATTAGGAGATCGTCCAAGTATGGGATAATTAATACGCCTTTTCTTCGAAGAAGAATCATCATCTCGGCCATTACCTTTGTAAAGACCCGAGGTGCCGTGGACAATCCGAACGGCAGCGTCTGAAACTGATAGTGACAGTTTTGTACAACGAACCTGAGGTACCCCTGGTGTGAGGGGTAAATTGGAACGTGGAGGTACGCATCCTTGATGTCCAAGGACACCATAAAGTCCCCTTCTTCCAGGTTCGCTATCACTGCTCTGAGTGACTCCATTTTGAACTTGAACTTCTTTATGTACAGGTTCAAGGACTTCAGATTTAGAATAGGTCTTACCGAGCCGTCCGGCTTCGGTACCACAAATAGAGTGGAATAATACCCCTTTCCCTGTTGTAGAAGAGGTACCTTGACTATCACCTGCTGAGAGTACAGCTTGTGAATGGCTTCCAAAACCGTCTCCCTTTCGGAGGGGGACGTTGGTAAAGCAGACTTCAGGAAACGGCGAGGCGGATCTGTCTCTAGTTCCAACCTGTACCCCTGAGATATTATCTGCAGGATCCAGGGATCTACCTGCGAGTGAGCCCACTGCGCGCTGAAATGCTTGAGACGACCGCCCACCGCCCCCGAGTCCGCTTGAGAAGCCCCAGCGTCATGCTGAGGCTTTTGTAGAAGCGGGGGAGGGCTTCTGTTCCTGGGAAGGAGCTGCCTGTTGGTGTCTCTTCCCCCTTCCTCTGCCTCGTGGCAGATATGAATATCCCTTTGCTCTCTTGTTTTTAAAGGAACGAAAGGACTGCGGTTGAAAAGTCGGTGTCTTTTTCTGTTGGGGAGTAGCTTGAGGTAAAAAGGTGGATTTCCCGGCTGTAGCCGTGGCCACCAAATCTGATAGACCGACTCCAAATAACTCCTCCCCTTTATACGGCAAAACTTCCATATGCCGTTTTGAGTCCGCATCGCCTGACCACTGTCGCGTCCATAAACTTCTTCTGGCCGAAATGGACATAGCACTTACCCGTGATGCCAGTGTGCAGATATCCCTCTGTGCATCACGCATATAAAGAAATGCATCCTTTATTTGCTCTAAAGACAGTAAAACATTGTCCCTATCCAGGGTATCAATATTTTCAATCAGGGACTCTGACCAAACTACTCCAGCACTGCACATCCAGGCTGACGCTATAGCTGGTCGTAGTATAACACCTGTATATGTGTATATACTTTTTTGGATATTTTCCATCCTCCTATCTGTTGGATCTTTAAGTGCGGCCGTCTCAGGAGAGGGTAACGCCACTTGTTTAGATAAGCGTGTGAGCGCCTTATCCACCCTAGGAGGTGTTTCCCAGCGCGCCCTAACCTCTGACGGGAAAGGGTATAAAGCTAATAACTTCTTTGAAATTAGCATCTTTTTATCGGGGGCAACCCACGCTTCATCACATACATCATTTAGTTCTTCTGATTCAGGAAAAACTATAGGTAGTTTTTTCACACCCCACATAATACCCTGTTTAGTGGTACCAGTAGTATCAGCTAAATGTAACGCCTCCTTCATTGCCAAAATCATATAACGTGTGGCCCTACTGGAAAATACGGTTGATTCGTCACCGTCGCCACTGGAATCAGTGCCTGTGTCTGGGTCTGTGTCGACCGACTGAGGCAAAGGGCGTTTTACAGCCCCTGACGGTGTTTGAGGCGCCTGGACAGGCACTAACTGATTGTCCGGCCGTCTCATGTCGACAAACGACTGCTTTAGCGTGTTGACACTATCCCGTAATTCCATAAATAAAGGCATCCATTCTGGTGTCGACCCCCTAGGAGGTGACATCCCCATATTTGGCAATTGCTCCGCCTCCACACCAATATCGTCCTCATACATGTCGACACACACGTACCGACACACAGCAGACACACAGGGAATGCTCTTAACGAAGACAGGACCCCACTAGCCCTTTGGGGAGACAGAGGGAGAGTTTGCCAGCACACACCAAAAGCGCTATATATGACAGGGATAGCCTTATAATAAGTGCTCCCTGTATAGCTGCTTTTATAATATAATTTTTGCCACTATTTTGCCCCCCCTCTCTTGTTTTACCCTGTTTCTGTAGTGCAGTGCAGGGGAGAGACCTGGGAGCCGTCCTGACCAGCGGAGCTGTGTAAGGAAAATGGCGCTGTGTGCTGAGGAGATAGGCCCCGCCCCTTTTCCGGCGGGCTCGTCTCCCGCTCTTTAGTGTATTCTGGCAGGGGTTAAATATCTCCATATAGCCCCGGAGGCTATATGTGAGGTATTTTTTAGCCAAATAGGTTTTCATTTGCCTCCCAGGGCGCTCCCCTCCCAGCGCCCTGCACCCTCAGTGACTGCCGTGTGAAGTGTGCTGAGAGGAAAATGGCGCACAGCTGCAGTGCTGTGCGCTACCTTTAGAAGACTGAGGAGTCTTCTGCCGCCGATTCTGGACCTCTTCATGTTTCAGCATCTGCAAGGGGGCCGGCGGCGAGGCTCCGGTGACCATCCAGGCTGTACCTGTGATCGTCCCTCTGGAGCTGATGTCCAGTAGCCAAGAAGCCAATCCATCCTGCACGCAGGTGAGTTCACTTCTTCTCCCCTAAGTCCCTCGTTGCAGTGATCCTGTTGCCAGCAGGACTCACTGTAAAATAAAAAACCTAAGCTAAACTTTCTCTAAGCAGCTCTTTAGGAGAGCCACCTAGATTGCACCCTTCTCGGCCGGGCACAAAAATCTAACTGGCTTGGAGGAGGGTCATGGGGGGAGGAGCCAGTGCACACCACCTGATCGGAAAGCTTTACTTTTGTGCCCTGTCTCCTGCGGAGCCGCTATTCCCCATGGTCCTTTCAGGAACCCCAGCATCCACTAGGACGATAGAGAAAGAAAAGCTATATCTATCTGGGAATTTTTTCCAAAGTCATTGGCGCTGGGTGTGTGCTGGCATACTCTCTCTCTGTCTCTCCAAAGGGCCTTGTGGGGGAACTGTCTCCGGATTAGAGATTTCCCTGAGTGTGTGGGGTGTTGGTACGCGTGTGTCGGCATGTCTGAAGCGGAAGGCTCTTCTAGGGAGGAGGTAGAGCAAATGAGTGTGGTGTCTCCGTCGGCAACGCCGACACCTGACTGGTTGGATATGTGGAATGTTTTAAATGCAAATGTGAATTTATTACACAAAAGGTTGGACAAAGCAGAGTCCAGGGAATGTACAGGGAGTCAAGCCCTGCCTTTCACTATGTCGCAGGGACCTTCTGGGTCTAAAAAGCGCCCACTATCCCAAGTAGTAGACACGGATACCGACACAGATTCTGACTCCAGTGTCGACTATGATGATGCGAAGTTGCAGCCAAAATTGGCTAAAAGTATTCATTATATGATTATTGCAATAAAAGATGTGTTGCATATAGCAGATGACCCCTCTGTACCTGACACGAGGGTCCACATGTTTAAAGAAAAGAAGCCTGAGGTTACCTTTCCCACTTCACATGAGCTAAATGTGTTGTTTGAAAGGGCTTGGGAAACTCCAGACAAGAAACTGCAGATTCCCAAAAGGATTCTTATGGCGTATCCTTTCCCGGCTAAGGACAGGATACGGTGGGAATCCTCCCCAAGGGTGGACAAAGCATTGACAAAAAGGTAGCGCTGCCATCTCAAGATACCGCAACCCTCAAGGATCCTGCTGATCGCAGGCAGGAGACTACCTTGAAGTCAATTTACACACATACTGGTACATTATTCAGACCGGCGATAGCGTCGGCTTGGGTTTGTAGCGCTGTAGCAGCGTGGACAGATACCTTATCTGCTGATATAGATGCGCTGGATAAGGAAACCATTTTATTGACCCTGGGTCATATTAAGGATGCTGTCCTATATATGAGAGATGCTCAGAGAGACGTTGGCCTACTGGGTTCCAGAGCCAACGCTATGGCGATTTCTGCTAGACGAGCCCTATGGACCAGACAATGGACGGGTGATGACGACTCGAAGAGGCATATGGAGGTTTTGCCTTACAAGGGTGAGGAATTGTTTGGGGAAGGTCTCACGGACCTAGTTTCCACAGCTACTGCAGGTAAATTAACTTTTTTGCCTTATGTTTCCTCACAGCCTAAGAAAACGCCACATTATCAGATGCAGTCTTTTCGGTCGCATAAATCCAAGAGAGTACGGGGATCTTCCTTTCTTGCCAGAGGTAAGGGCAGGGGGAAAAAGCTGCCAACTACAGCTAGTTCCCAGGAGCAGAAGTCCTCCCCGGCTTCTACAATATCCACCGCATGACGTTGGGGCTCCGCTGAGGGAGTCCGCCCCAGTGGGGGCACGTCTTCGACTTTTCAGCCACGTCTGGGTTCACTCACAGGTGGATCCCTGGGCAATAGACATTGTTTCCCAGGGTTACAAGCTGGAATTCGAAGAGGTGCGCCCACGCCGGTTTTTCAAATCGACCCTACCGGCTTCTTCCCCAGAGAGGGAGATAGTTTTAAATGCAATTCAAAAATTGTGTCTTCAACAAGTGGTGGTCAAAGTTCCCCTGCTTCAACAGGGGATGGGGTATTACTCAACCCTGTTTGTGGTCCCGAAACCGGATGGTTCGGTCAGACCCATTTTAAATTTAAAATCCTTAAACCTATACTTAAAAAGGTTCAAGTTCAAGATGGAATCGCTCAGAGCGGTCATCACCAGCCTGGAAGGGGGGGGTTATATGGTGTCCCTGGACATAAAGGATGCATACCTTCATGTCCCCATATATCCGCCTCATCAGGCGTTCCTGAGATTTGCTGTACAGGATTGTCATTACCAATTTCAGACGTTGCCGTTTGGGCTTTCCACAGCCCCGAGGATTTTCACCAAGGTAATGGCGGAAATGATGGTGCTCCTGCGCAAGCAGGGTGTCACAATTATTCCGTACTTGGACGATCTCCTAATAAAAGCGAGATCAAGAGAGCAGTTGCTGAACAGCGTATCACTTTCCCTGAGGGTGTTGCAGCAGCACAGCTGGATTTTCAATATCCCGAAGTCACAGTTGGTTCCGACGAACCGTTTGCCTTTCTTAGGCATGATTCTGGATACAGACCAGAAAAGGGTTTATCTCCCGATGGAAAAGGCCCAAGAACTCATGAACTTGGTCAGGGACCTCTTGAAGCCAAAAAGGGTGTTGGTGCATCACTGCACTCGAGTTCTGGGAAAGATGGTGGCGTCTTACGAGGCCATTCCATTTGGCAGGTTCCATGCGAGGACTTTTCAGTGGGACCTTCTGGACAAGTGGTCCGGGTCACATCTACAGATTCATCAGATGATCAGCCTGTCCCCCAGGGCCAGGGTATCTCTCCTGTGGTGGCTGCAGAGTGCTCACCTTCTAGAGGGTCGCAGGTTCGGCATTCAGGACTGGGTTCTGGTAACCACGGACGCGAGCCTCCGAGGTTGGGGAGCAGTCACACAGGGAAGAAACTTCCAAGGTCTCTGGTCAAGCCAGGAGGCTTCGCGACCTACCGGTTCTGATTCAGTCAGACAACATCACCGCAGTGGCTCATGTAAACCGTCAAGGCGGAACAAAGAGCAGAGTGGCAATGGCAGAACCCACCAGGATTCTTCGCTGGGCGGAAATTTATCTAAGCGCTCTGACAGCCGTCTTCATTCCGGGAGTGGACAACTGGGAAGCGGACTTCCTCAGCAGACACGATCTACATCCAGGAGAGTGGGGAATTCATCAGGAAATCTTCGCAGAGATTGCAAGTCAGTGGGGACTGCCTCAGATAGACATGATGGCGTCACGCCTCAACAAGAAACTACAGAGGCGGCGATCGCTAGGCAATGACAGATGGTATGTGCCGGTGCGCAGTTCCGACCCGATCGCTGCAAGAAACTGCAGCGAGCGATCGGGTCGGAATGACCCCCCAATGTCTGTAGCCTGGGTCTGCTCAGCCAGTATAACTGTCATTTTCAAGTGAGATCTGCTGCTGTGCAAGGTT